>NW_017306556.1:1414770-1419700 GCF_000935625.1 Nanorana parkeri
GTGCTTTCCCATATTTGGGACCAAGTGTCTTCATCGATCGTGATTTGGAGATCTGTTTGCCAGCGGTCCATGTATGTGTGATGTGGTGGGCCCGTTTCAGTCAGCAAGGAGGAGTATAATTGTGAGATTAAGCCCGGGGTGTGGGGATCTTGGTCACATATTCTCTCAAATGTCGTCATGCGTGGGGTGGTGATCGGAAATTTTATTTGCGATTGGATAAAGTGCTTGATTTGTAGGTATTTAAATATTTCGCTTGAGGGGAGGTCAAACTGAGTTTGTAAGGAAAGGTATGGAACTACTCCATTGTGTAAGGTGAGCTTATGCAGGAGCGTTATTTTATTTGTGCTCCAGTTATGGTATAGTGAGGGGGATTCAATAGCGGGGAGGAACAACGGGTTGCGAATGATTGCCATGAGGGGAAGGTGCGGGGAAATAAGGCCACTGGAATACTTAATGGAATCCCATATCCTGAGGGAGTGCCGAGTGATTGGGTTATTGATGTGTGATCTCGCTACAGGTCTTATCCACAGGAGGTTGTCTATGGCTATTGGGTCACAGTCGATCGCCTCTAGGGAGATCCACAGAGGTGGCTCCCAAGTAGCGTGATATTTAGCGACAATCGCTATTTGTGCAGCTTGAAAGTATTTTTGGATGTTGGGGACACCCAATCCCCCTGCTGATCTGGATTGGTACATAACCGTCCTGGACAGACGTGGTTTTTTGTTGGACCATATGAATTTGAAAATTTTGTGTTGGAGTTCCCTCAGGATATGGGATGGAATTGTGATCGGTAGAACTCGAAAGGGGTATAATAACTTAGGCAGTAATGTCATTTTGACTGCAGCTATCTTCCCTAACCAGGAGAGGGGATAGGTGTGCCATATCTTTAATAGGTTAGTGAGTTTGGTGAGCAGTGGTGGGTAATTTGCTGCATATAGCGATGGGAGGGAGGGGGTAAGGTGTATGCCCAAATATGAAAGGGAGGTTGGTACCCACTGAAATGGGAATTTGTCCTCCAATGGTGTTCTGAGGTGAGTAGGTAAGGACAGATTTAGAATCTTAGATTTAGTCGGGTTGACTGTCAACCCTGAGAGCTGCCGGAAGGTATCCAAAAGTGACATTAGGTTGGGTAGAGATATATGTGGTTTGGAAATATATAATAGGATGTCGTCAGCGAAGAGGCATAGCTTATGGTGTTGTCCCGCTACCGAAATGCCCGTTATGTCTGGATGCGCCCGTATCATAGCAGCTAGGGGTTCGATAGCTAGGGCGAATAGGAGGGGGGGCAAGGGGTATCCTTGACGTGTCCCTCTAGAGATTGGGAAGGGCATTGATTTATAACCTGCACATTTCACTGATGCCACTGGGGAGGAATAGAGTGCTGAGAGCCAGGTGCAAAATTATGTACCAAATCCCCAGCGGCGCAGCATATCAAACAGGTAGGGCCAGGACAATGAATGCTTTATGCATGTCTAGTGATAGAAGCAGCGACGGAATTTTCCGTTTCCTCACCAGGTCTATCAAGAGACATGTTCTGCGGACATTGTCCCCAGCTTGTCGACGTGGCATAAAACCCACCTGGTCCCTATGGATAAGGTCCCCTATTAGTCCATTAAGCCTAGTAGCAAGGATTTTAGCTAGGATCTTGATGTCTATATTTAAAAGCGATATTGGTCTAAAATTCGACCAAGTGGTGTGGTCTGAGTTTATTTTTGGGATCATGCACACTGTGGCCACTAGGGATTCCTGTCTGAACCTTCCATTTACTCTGAGGGTGTTTAATGCTTTAGTTAGTAGTGGGGTCAATAGTTCGCTGAATTTTTTGTAGTAAGTTGCCGTGAAGCTGTCAGGGCCGGGTTGTTTGTTAGGCTTAAGGGAAGAACTGTAATTGGCTTGTCCATGGAGTTGTGTTGTACTTCAGTTAGGGTTGGTAGTGACAGATTGGTCATGGTTTGTGTCAGTAGGTCAACGTTCAGGGGTTCATGGGATTGGTAAAGACTGGATAAGTGATGTGCAAATTCTTGGACTATTTTACGGGGATTGCTGGATAATGTCCCATCCGACAGTCGAAGGCGGAGAGGTTTTTGATGTAAGTCTATTGTCCTCAGTCTATGGGCTAGTAATGAGTCTTGTTTGTTGCCGTGGAGATAGAACTTATGTTGGGTCCTGCGTAAACTCTTATCAGCTATAGTGGTTAAGAGTAGATTTAGATTACGTCTAGCAGTATCTAATAAAGATTTGTTGTGCTGGATTGGGTGTAATGTGTATGTGTGGGTTAGTTTCGTATATTCGTCTTCAAGCAATTTTAAGCGGGACTGTCTCTGCTTTTTAAGGGTGGATGCAACACGTATGCATTCCCCTCTAAGTACCGTTTTATGCGCTTCCCATAGTGTCATGGAGGAGACCTCTGGGGTGTCGTTTAGGGTTATGTAGTCCGCAAGGGCCGCGTGTATAGTGGAGTGTATGCCTTCGTCAGTTAGCAGGGAGTCATTCATTGGCCACGTGCGGTCGACCGATTCTGACCAAAAAGAGGTTAGGTGTATTATAACGCCCTGGTCGTCAGTCCATTAGGGGACAGATGGAGTTCCTCAAGGGTTGCGTTGAGCTCCTGGAGGGAAGAAGCGTGGTGTTGACGACCTTGATAGAAGAATGATAATTTAAAGGGGAAACCCCACCTGTACTGGATTTTATGGCGTTGTAAAATCTGCAGTGCTGGTTTCAGTTCTCGTCGTTTTGCTATGGTGGATGGAGCTAGGTCTGCAAATATCTGGTATTCATGCCCTTGGAAAGTGAGGGGTTGTTTGGTGCGGGCTTCTTGAAGTATGGTTTCCTTGGAGCAAAAATATAGGAATTTTGCAATGATGTCGCGTGGTGGGCCGTTCGTCTGGCGGCGTGTTAGGGCTCTGTGGATGCGTTGAAACTCCAATCTCTCGGGTGCTATGGATGGAGCCAGTTCTTGTAGCAGAGCCGTTGTAAATGCTGGAAGGTCTAGAATAGATTTAGGTATCCCTCTAATCCTGAGGTTTGAGTGGCATGATCTATTCTCTAGGTCTTCTAGTTTAGATAGAAGGAGAGCATTATCATCTTTCATGGCATCCAGCTCTCTGTCATGCGTTTCCAGGGCCACCACAGTGACATCCATCCTGGCTTTTAGATCTGATGTTCTGTGCCCCAGATCACGGATTTCTTTTGTCAATTTATCTGTGATCTGCTTCGATGTTTGTTGTAGTGCTTTCTGCAGCATACGGTCTATTCTCTTGAGGAGGTCCCTCTGTGAGGAATCAGACCGAGGGAGAGCTGGCTCTGCTGTCTGTGTCCTCTCTGTTGGAATGGGACAGGGAGGCCTCGTGTGGCTGCCGTTGTGTGCTGTGCTGCAGCGCCATTTTGGCTGGAGTGCGAGTCTGCCTCTCACCTGCAGATCTCCCCCGTTGTTGCGATTTGGGACCGGCGGAAGACATGGCCGTGACGTCCGTTGCCACCTCCGTCTAGCGATACGGTAAGTGGATCGTTTTAGTCAGGGTAAGCGGCACGGATTCCCCTTCAATGTCGGAGGAGGACGGAGCGGGTCTAAAGCATGACCTTCCCGGAACCCCCGCGTGCATGCGCCCCCAAAACCATAAAATCTTAATTGGTAAAACTACTCACATGCTATCAATGTGCAATACAGCCAAAGTAAATATGCTGTGGAACGAACAGATGCCGGACTTGTCCCCTGCTGCACAACTCCCAGTAACACTGAAGCCGGTATTGAGTATCTCCACATCTCTTTCCCTCTCCGCTCTGCACCTGGAGGCTCTGCCCTACGTACGTTACATCACTTTCGGACTTTGTCAGGGCTTTGCTCATCAGGTATATTACTGTACAGAACATGTTAAAAAAAGGAGGCACCAGAGTGAATAAGAGATGAGCTCATCACTATGTTGCTTTTCCACTCACTATCCTGTCACGGGGTAGGGGAAGAGAGTAAAATTGTAAGTGAAAGTAGAACTGAAGCAGACTAGGTCCCCCCTGTCAGGCAGGACTATGCTGTGTGGCAGAAATGTGTACTGTAGGGCTGTGTGGACATAAATACAAACCTTTTTGGCTGGTAAAATAGATCCCGTATATGCATTTCCTATATGATATACTGTATATGTATAGACATATATGTGTATGTGTATTAAAGAAGAACTCCAGGCAAACACAAAAACTTACCCTTGCAGTGGGGCAACTCCCACACTGCAAGGGTTAATTGCTCATTTTGGCTAGGGGACTTAAATAAAGCTGTTTTGCTTACCCGGATCCCATGGCAGTCAGCGCTCTCCTCTCTTCCCTCCGCTCTGTCTATGGAATGTCCTTCAGCATCCTCATGTCTGGAGTGAAGGGGAAAAGAGGCTGTGGGGTATATCAAACAGCGTTGTGTCCCCTAGACAAAACAAGCACTTAACCCTTGCAGTGCAAGCTCTTCTTTAAGCTATTTGCCTGCACTTCTGTTTCTAAGGAAACTTGAATATCTCCAAATATCTCCTAATCTGAATACTTGTTCTGGTTCAGCTGAAGCAGGCCAGCAATGAAATAACAGGTTTACATTAACACACTTACCATCTTTACTGCTACTGCTATATCTGATAATAACCACCAATATTATAAATTCCTATACTTTTCATTCCTTGTTGATTGTGAAGACTGTAACATATTGTACAAATTGTATTACATTTTGTGGATGTTATCTGAAGGGAACTATCAAAGGGATTTATCTAGAAACTGCATGCTTTTGATTTGCCATAACATTGTATTATATGACATTTTATAGACAGTTAGCTACATTGTGACATTTAGAAACACAGTTTCATGTAATATAAATGTAATTGATTTTTTAAGCAGGTTTTTTTAAGCAGGTTTCATAATAAGAAAATAATGATGTATAATATTTAAGATATATATATATATA
>NW_017306556.1:1419844-1478387 GCF_000935625.1 Nanorana parkeri
TATGCATATATCACTGCCACCATGTTACTATGCATCATAGACTAATGTCCACCTATTATCCAATGAGCAGTGGTAACTTTTTAACCCCTGACTAGTTGTACATCACTGCACTTTGTCAAAAATCATTGTATATGTGCAACTGTTTTATAATGTGTAATGCATTTTGAATAAGCCCTATTTTACCATCATCGACTCCTATGATGGATGGATATTCCTGAGCACCTTCTAAGTTTGACGATTATAGTTTATAATTATGAAATAGACATTGAACTATTATTAACCTGTTATTTATGGTTATTCTGGCCCAGTATGTAGATCTTTGCCATGTAGTACTTGTTGGCTAAATGTGCAGTGCACCCCAACTGCCTTAAACTTGTGATAGATTAGCTGCTGTACACAATTCCTGTGGGGCAAGCCAACTGTAGATATGACAAACAAGTAGTTTATGGAAACATTACCATCTAATTCAACAGTTATAGACCTACATTTTTATTTCTTCTGGTTAAAGATTTTGTGGTACTTAAAGTGCTAGTTTAGACATCATATTTACTGGATTGCACCAAAAAAATCATGGTGCATGACACATAATAAAAGTCTGTTATAGGGCCCCAAGAAGAGAGAGTGCCCAATTGTTTGGTATTATCTCATATGCAAAAGTCAGTTTCACATCTTTAGAGGAAAAAAAAAAAGCATTTTTACAATGGTAACTGTGTTCTTAACATAGTATTATTGAGCATTTTTGTATTTATTTTATTGGTATGTATATGGTGGCAACAATTTATGCAGCACTTTACATACTGCACATTCATATCAGTCCCTGCCCTTACAATCTAAGGTCCCTATCTCACATACATACACGCACACACATACTGAGGTCAATTAAGACAGTAGCCAATGAACCTACCAGCATTTATTTGGAGTATGGGAGGAGACCGGAGTACCCGGAGGAATCTCACACAAGCACACGCAAATGCCATGCAGAGTTTTGACTGGGATTCATACCGGGGATCCCCAGTGCTGCAAAGAAGAAGTGCTAACCACTAAGCCATCCTGCATTTGTCACTATTACCTAGATCATGGTTGTAAAGAATAATGATCATTGGAAGTCTTACAATACTACTCACAACTAAAAATCATCATACTTGAACATACTTGTTAACTTTTTCACCTAAGATACACATCAGCTGTTCAGGTGAGATCCCCATAGAAGCAGTGCACTGATATATATATCTATATATATAGCTATCTATATATATATATAGTATATACCAGTAGAAAAATACTGTCTGATTCAAAGAACAAAGTGCACTAGCCAATATGAACAGAAAACACATTTCACTGATTTGGCTACAATAGGTTAAAATCTGATCAGGCTGTTAATTGTTTTGTTACACAAAAGGAATCTTTTTTTAAGAAAGGAAAGTGTCCAACTCATTTGACCAAAGTATCAGCAATCAACATTCTGTCTGATCATTTTCTCTCAATGCATGGTCAGACTGGCACATTATTGCATAAAAACTATTGGATCATATGACAATTTGGGCCTGATTACCTAAAGCTGAAGGTTCCTTCACAGGTTTTCTTAGCTGACTACAATGTTTGGTCAAAAAAGTTAATTGAAAAAAAAGACTGCAGATAGTTACAGTCACTCCAAGGTGCCTTAACTTCAGTAGCAATCTTATTTTATACACTTTGGTGGACATGACAGATTCCCTTTAAGGTTTGTTTGCCTTAGTTATAAGGCAAATACAGTACATCTTAAAAAGTGCTGTCTTTTTTCATTTCTAGATGTAAACATGTATGTTTGTTACATGTTATGTAATGATGATAAATAATATCAGTCTAAAGATAATAAGGAAGTCAATCTAAATCTTATAAAAGAAGGATTATATCATAATAGCAAATTAGCAATTTACATCATTTCATTTTATGAAACAATTATCTAATGAAAAAAAAGGGAAATAAAAAAGAATAGATTTGTTAAACAATGCTTCTATGAAAGGTTTTGGCAAGTAAAAATAAACCTCGCTGATTATTCTGAATCAATCCGAAAGGATTATTTTTTACTGTATTCTTGTACATCTTTTGGGCTCAGGAATTCTAAATGGTGTAAAAATTGCTGTATCAGTAACACGGTTTATTAAGCATGAATTTTAAAAAAGACTGATGAGACAATTATACGCCTTAAGATGGTTTCCCAAATGAGAGGCAGACAATGTGCAATATATCTTACCCAGTATATTACTACAAATGAGAAGTGTTTATTCACACAGTGCAGTGACATTGTAATACCTTCAAATATAAATAATAGCCAGACCATGCTACTAATTGGAAACAAATTCATGTTTAATAGAAGTACAGCATGTTGCTGAGCTCAATAAGCAGCTTTAACAATATGTACAGTGAATATCCCACTCAATAACCCCTTATGTATTCATATAGCTGTGTTATGGAACAGTTGATCTTTGCTAAGCACAATGTGAGCCTGAATGAAACATTTACATATCTATTTAACAGAGCAGTCAGAAAATGATTAGGACTTCTAGAACAAGAAAGAGTATTGTAGGATTTTTTACAATGGATAGACTGCAATTCTCTTGTTGACAGGAACAATGATGAATGAGACTTGACGTACCAGATAACACCAGCTTATTCATTCTATAATATGGACATGTTGTTTGATTGTCTTTCTATAGCAGGTGATAACTGATAATAGGTTAAACAAGAAATGCATTGTTCTGTGATTTTTCCACCGAAAATAACTTCTGTTGATAAGATAACAGGAAAGGATCAAATCCACTGGTTTGGCTTTAACAAAAATAATAATCATTTAATATTAAATATAAATATAATAATATATATTCACAAAACAAATCTACAAAGAAGCGCATACATAGAGAAATTATGTGCTAAAACAGATCCTTTTAGACCTTCTCTGCAAGTGACTGGCCTGTGCAGGGGAAACCATCAAACTTATATGACAAATGGCTTGGATGATACAAGAAATTGCGCCAATTCCCCCCGAACAATATTAGCATTTGCTATAAACAATATGTGTAAAATTTATGAACCACTATTGATGAACTAATCTGTTGCTATGTTTAATCTATTGGTATTCTGACGAAGACAAATCTTGGTCAGCTTGGTGGGGAAAACTTTAATGCTTCCGACAATACTTATTGTTTAACTGATACAATTATGACCTATATTTGTCTAACCCTAGCATCCAAAAGTTATAACATAGTAACGTGTTATCTCCAATCCGTAGCTAACAAAACTGGAGGTAATTAAGACTAATTCTAACCTGGCATACAGAGACAGGCAAAGTCCCCTTTTCTGTATGTGGTGTTGCAGTGTGACAAATTTGTCTGTGCTACCCCCTCCCTTCCCTACCAATCACTGGTTGTTAATAATGCTGTCAGCTGCACAGCCAACAGCTTCCTAGCAACCAATGATGCTGACAATGGGCAGAGCCTAATGGGATTGCTGAGGGACTAGTTCCCTATTAGATCCCCTTTGCTAGTGATTAACAGTGGGAAGCCTGGTGTCCATTGTCTAAGAAATCTGCCTAGTGCCTTCTGTCAATCGCTAGAGGAGTGAACCTGTTGGGGAACTAGGCCCTCAGCTTCCCCATCAGGATCTGCCCACTCACTAACAAAACTCCTGGGCTGCTCCACTGCAGTGTGACAGGTGCAGTGGCATTGGGAGGTGGTGAGCTCCACTGAAGATGGTGCTACTGGTATGCACACTCTTGAACTCCTCCGCTTCACAAATGTCAGTGCTTATACTAAATGTATGTAACTGTTTGCAATAAGTACATGAATTGTAAGTAAGCACCAACATTTGTTGTGCAGATCCACCATGGAATTCTAAAGGGTGTCATGGACTAGACTCAAGATGTTTGCAGTTTGCAGCAGAGGCAAACTAAATGGCCAGTTTCCTGCCAGCTGATTCTCCAGCTGATACAGCCAGAGGACTTTCATTTAGTGATGCAAAAAAGGAGAAAATAGGGCTTTTTGGGTGTCACTCTGGGCATGAAACACATATATTACACATATAACTGTTAAAAATTCATTTTTATTGTACAAATAAATATAAATAAATAAACGAGGGGTCACTGTGTATACCTGTTGGTTGCACACCCATAACACCCTCCTAAACAATTTGTAATCTAAAATCACTAAAGGCATGTAGCCTCCCTGGACCACACGGCCACATTCTAGGCATCAGCATTGTAGTAATCATTTGTAAATATTGCTAAAAATAATTGAGTTCATCAAATATTGTCATAAACATGTCATAAGGTCTTGCATCGATGCACCGTGGGTCCAATCTTCTACGCCTTTCACTATTAAGCTTCCTCAGGAAGATTGGAGGCTGCCTTTGTTACAGGCTCCTAGTGGTGAATCAATCCATATCTCCAATAGGACAGGATTCATCGCCCAGAGGACATGGGGAATTAGGGGCGTGCAGGAGCTGCGATGACAGGAGGCTAGTTTCTGTCCCTTCATACTTGTCCTCATGGTGGCAGCCCTTTCATTTAGTGATGGTATCTCTACCACAAATAAATGACAACTTTGTGCTAAGGGTTGTGATGAGGGCAACCACCATCATTGGTTGTTAAGACTCTGGTGGGTGGCTGCACCATAACAACCAATGACATTGTGAGGCCTGGCCTGCCTTTGTCGTAGCAACCAATGACATTGTGCGGACCGCACAGCATTATCACTTGTTATGGTGTAGGTGGCTGCCAGCATCCTAGCAACCAATAATCCAATTGCCTGCTGGCTTGTTTACAATTTTAAACAAGCCAGATGGGAATTCCGGTTAACATAATTGACAATATATGGTCTTGACCATATTTAGTCACTGACGTCAGCCAGTATTTCGGCCAGTTTGTTCATGTCTTTTTTTCTTCTTTTTTTTTTGTGTGAAATCAGTATCTGACCCCTATATAGGATAAGGAACTGGTATGGATTTTGTGGGGGGTAGGTGAACTCTGCTGAAATTTGTCTACAGTGCAGCCCTCTCAACAGCTACAGTGCCTGGGTATTCTGAGAGTGGGGAAATTTCACAGAAAAACTGAATCCAATGATTTGGAGGGGTGTCCCGATACTTTTGGCAATACAGTGTATGTAGACTGGGTGTGTTGCAGGAGATTGACAGCAATGAGATGCAACAAAGGAAGACTGAAGTAAAGAAAAGTATGTTATTAAAAATGGCAATTGGTTATGATACACAGTGAACAATGCTTAAGCAAATTTAATATAAATCAGGTAGGGTTTCCATCTACTTTAAAGTATTGTTTACATTGGGGGCACATCTCCATTGCCATAGTTTAACTTTACATGGTTCTGTTAAATGGTGTTGTTTAACACAAATGGTTACACCCTTCAAATTACTTTGTATTTCATGTCATCTTGCATCTGCTGTCCACTACCCATGTAAAAGTCACAAAGGAGCTATTATGAATGGAATTTAAATCATAGGTCTTTTATCATAACCCAAGGCAACATAAATAGGAATTACATTTTCAGCACATCTATACTCTTATGTCTATTATAAAGGAGTTGAGATTGTAATATTATTGTACATGAAAGAGCTCCAGTACTTACTGACTATTTTTTCCCTTAGACAAAATATCATACACTCTGCACTGACACTTTACAGATAAATCAGACATCTCCTCCACATACGGTAATTTATTACAGTTTAACTTTTTTTTGTGATCTTTGCAAAAATGTGCAGAAACTGATTGATTTGTGGTTTTTAAGGATAATTCTATGAAAGTTGCTGCCTGAAAACAAACATTACAGAATACAGTAGAAAAAGATTTTAGCTGACACGGTCCGTATATAAAACAGAGCACATAAGGGTAAAATAGTGCAGGAGATATAAACATTGTACATAGGTAAAAACATTTTTTAAAGGAACCTTTATGGGCAGAATTCTGAGAACTGCCAACTAAAGAAGCATACACGACAATAGTTCAGACTGTTCAAACTTTATTGAAAAAAAGACCAGCATGACAGCCCTGCCACCCTTAAACTATATCAGAAATGATGACTACATGTGTCACACCTCAAGCGTCAGTTTTAACTGTGCTAAAGGGCAACTCCAATTTAAAGGAGCATTATAATGAGAAGAGAAAGCGTACACAGTGACCCCAATTCATTAAAAAAGTAGAACATTTTCACGTTCAAAGTAAGTTTTCACTTATCTTTGTGAATGTAGTGAAACAAGTAAACATTAACTTTGCAAAGCGTGTGCATGAAAAATGTTACAAAAAAATGATTTTTGCTCACACATGATTGGATGATTGAAGCAACAAGTGCAAATTCCCTTTGAAAAGAGAAAATTAGTTTAGTGAACTAGGTTTCAAAGTGAAAAGTTAACTTTGACAGTGAGCATGTCCTAGTAAATCTATACTGTCATGTGCATTTGTTTTTTTCTCCTTCCAGCCAGCAACATTATATTATGGAATTGTGTAAATTACACACTTCATTGCATATATAATTCTACCTCTCAGAAGTTTAGCTATAAAGTATTTCTATTACTTGCAACCTAAGCCTTAATCTCTCCAGCCCTCAGACAATAAAGACAAGCATCTAGTGTGAGCATAGTCAATTTAGGCTAAAGCAGTTCAGAGGTCTATAGTAGTATACTACTTGGTATTGTAGCAGAGCATCCCAGAGGGAGCCTTGGAAAGTCCTTTTTGGAGTTTATAGGTCTCCCAGGTTCCTCTCCTATACATTTAGGGATTGCTGATCCAGGCTCCAATGCAGGGTTTAATCCCCTCTCCACTGGCAATTTAATCTCACCTGGAACCTGTACTCAGAGCTCTCTGCCTGGGGATTAGACAAGTCCTGTCTGAGAGAGCTGCATGGTTGGTGAAAACTTGCAAACGATGTATTTGGAGGCTGACAAGCGGTAGGCCTGCTCAGCCTGTTAGTTAGGACCTATATTTTTTGTGTATGAAGTTAGTGCCGGGGTACGGCTAGGTTTTATTTTTGTGAGTTTCTTGTGAACCACTGTACAGCACCTGTGTAGACTCTTGTAAATATCACCAATAAACACTGCACTGTTTGTCACTACTCCCTTGGATTTGGTATCTGTGCCCAAGAGACTGCTTATTCCCAGGGACTTATGTACCAGCTACTGATCGCCAGCTCACAGTATATACTTAGGTTAACAGGACATTTTGCAAAATAACTTTAAGATAGGAAATAGGAGTATTTGCATTCCTAAAATCTGCAGTTGAAATGTAGAATGATTGTATGTAAACCTTAACAATACATTTCTCTCTTCTGTCCCCTTTTGGTCTGATAAATATATATTTGAAAATGTTTTGTTACATCTGTTTATTGAGTACAAAAAATAACTGTTAATCATGTCACAAATTTAGACCTGGCCTGTGTCCCCTGCACACTCACTGTGTTAGCTTAAGGAGCCTAATTAGCCTTCCTACTTCACCAGGTTAAATACAGTACAGAATAAATAGTCTCTATATTCTGGAGATAGGATAGTGCTGAGGTTTTACTAGTTTATGAAAACGGGGCAGGATTGACACTACTCAGTCCACAAAAATGCTATGTGTGTGGTCAGCCCAAATCATTAAGAAGGTTTGCGTTCACCACCAAGTTGGGATTATGGTGAATTTAACGTGTTCACCATTCACCCAAACACTGAACGTATGGGCAAGTTCACCCAAGCAAACCCCACTTCTGTCTGCAGGGAAGTGAAACATTTAACAGCTGTATTATTACTGTTGCGAAATGTGAGAGCTTTCCCTCGGACTGGTTGTTAGGAAGTCATCCCTGCCCAGCACATTCAGCTGTCATTCAGGGATTATGGCTGATAGATGAATGTAAACAAGTTTAAAATAAAAAGAAATTATGAGATTTATACCAGGCCCTTTGTTAAGGGGGGGGGCCCTCATTAACATCTATAGCAGACCCTCATCTAGGATAAGGGTCTGCCATAGATAAAAGGAGTTCCCAGCCACTTTGTTTATAAACAGAACAAAGCAGCAGGGATCTGTCATTTGCCTGCAATTTAAACAGCATTTCCTCTTTTTAAATGTCAGTTTGCACAGACATAGGGGATTGGATACCTAGTGGTAAGTGCAATGAACATGCTACACATTGTTATCATGCTTAACCCAATCCTTACTTGCCTGTTTAATTTGGTATTGCACTTCATTTAAACCACTGAATCATTCAGTTGCATGCTAAGTTAGCATACATATTTTAAAGTTTGGCATAACAGATCAGGGTTGCCTAGAAAGCTTTATATTTACACCCACACCGCTGGCAGTGAAATGCATTGTCATTTTCTTTCTTCAATCTTTCTTGTCTCTGTCCCTATGCAGATGTATTCAAAACGAATTTGATGGGGCGTGGCTGGCGCTCGAGCTGGATGGCAGCAGGTCTCTGAAGCTCTGAGCCGCAGCCGTCCTTGAGGCACTTCTAACAAGCATTTGGGGCCAGATTTTATCCCCCTACTTCTCTCCTCTCGATCGATCCAGTGGCAGAGATGAGCAAAAAATGGCGGGGAGCCACCCGCCCGAGAAAACTTACCGACTTCTTCTTCGGCCCGGACAAACGGCGGAACCAAGATGGCGACGGGTCCTCGCCCCTCTCGGCGTCCGGGGGGTTGGGAGGTGGCTCGAGGAGCTCCCGGACAGGTCACCCGCCTCTCACCCACAATCCGAAGCAGCACACATCTACTGCCACCGTACAACAGGACTCGCCTACGATGTTCGTAGACCGGCGAAATCCAGGCCGCGGATGGCGTCCTCTCAGAAGGCCCAAGATGGCGCCGGGACCTCGCCCCGCTCGTCGTCCGGGGGTTCGAGCGGCGGCTCGAGGGGATCCCAAGACAGCCTCTCCTCTAGTGCGGGACATCTAGAGAGGCCCTCTGCCACCTCCAATCGGCATACTTCTCCTGCCAGCCGAGGATCACTGACATCCAGGCCACGGATGGCCCCTGCTCCAGAGGCCCAATATGAGGTGAGCCCTGTCTCTTCCCATGATGATACCAGGGAACAAATTATGCCAATAGACGCATACCCCACTCTAAATCAACCAGTTTCAGCTTCCACTTTGAAAGATATGCTCATGTCCCTAAGAGGATCACTCCACACAGATATGCAGAATATGATGAGGAAATATGATGCAGATATCAGCCAAGTGGGAGACAGAGTCTCACATATTGAAACTAAGATGGGAGAATTCGCCTCCACATTTAACGATCTGGTGGACTCCCACAATGCCAAAGATGAAGATCTAAATTGGCTTAAAGCTAAAGTGGCAGATTTGGAGGACCGTTCCCGCAGGAACAACCTCAAGATTAGAGGTATCCCAGAATCAGTATGTAATGCAGATCTGCATCAATATGCCCAAAATATGCTGGCGGTGATCCTCCCTGATGTTCCCTCCTCCGAGCTTACTGTGGACCACATCCATAGGCTGCCAAAACCTCCACACTTGCCTGACAAGATACCTAGGGATGTGGTCCTGCGGATCTACTTTTACCACACTAAGGAACGTCTCATGGGGTCAGTTCGCTTAGCCTCAAATCTACCCTCTTCATATGCCCACCTACAGTTCTACGCTGACCTCTCCCAACATACCCTGAGTATGCAAAACTAATTTGATGTGATTATGAGACAATTGTCCTTTCTTCTACTCTGTTACCAAGTACATAGGACACTCTTTCCAACAGTCTATGTCACAATTTAAAGAAAATCTCTTTACCTAACTTCCAGAAGGTTATATTCCTACCTAAGTAACAGTCAGACAGAAAGTCACGCACAAAGATATAAGTGACAATCCTGTGTACAGCTTCCTACCTTATGATGTAAAATGGTGAGATAAATAATCACTCTGACACACCCCAGGTCAACCAGCCTACAAACATTGACTCAGGCTAATACTGAAAAGTACTAAGTAACATAAACATGGTGAGCCTTAAGTTTGAGGTATGTAAAGGTGGCTCCCATGCAGTTTCAGGGTGCTCAGGTCTTGTACAGCTACAATGCAAAACAGCTCACATTGTGGAACTATATTCCCCAAAAGGATGAGGGAATGATTGGCAAAACAACAAGAACCTCTATCACCACAAGGGACATTGAGACTTTAACATTCATAAGACAATATTACTGAAGTTTTGATAAACTTCAAAAGAACATGTAGGTACACACAACTATAGGGAATTGAGGTGATCCAGATACATACAACATCAAGCAAACTGTTAAATCACTATTGACTGTACATACTGTATGTGTCAATCCATACTCATATGTATATAATTATATATATGAATATCTATATCTATCTATATGCACACTGTATGTATTAGAGGTGATTTACTAAGGGAGTAAATATACCTGTTTTTATTTCCAACATCCATTCAGTTAAAAGAGAATTCCCTTAGAATGAACATCTATTTAGTTTACTCTGACAGTGATGCTGCAGTTAAACACACTTCGAATGGTACATGCTTTATTTTAGATGTGCCCAGGAAATGGAAATTTGCTACTACATGGGCCTTTGTTTTAAGTCTGGAGTGAAGCAATAATTTTTTAATCTGATTGACTGCTCTGGGCTTCTGTTTAAAATGTACTGTACTGTTCTTTACACCAGTGTTTGGAAAGCAACCCAGCTTATACAATCAGGTGTGGTCACCATACAGGGTAATTATGCAATGCCTTACACTTACTACCTTTTAAACAGAAACTACATTGCCACTGGAAGCTTAGTGTTCTACAATCTTCTAGAAAATAAAGATAGATAAATGGATAGATAGATAGATAGATAGATAGATAGATAGATAGATAGATAGATAGATAGATAGATAGAGCATTATCATTTCCATTTTATTGAAGCAAACCAGGTTTAGGGCATTCAAATTTATAGCTTAAAAGCTGTAAAAAAAATAAAAAGCCTGTATTTATATTGTACAATAAATATCTTGTTTTACCTAGAAGGCAGTGAGATAAAACTGATAACATGGCATTTAATGAGACCCTGTTAACTCTGTTTCTAAGGAAGCCATCAATGTAAAGCAATGGATTACGATGGTATAAAATATCTTGTAAAATCAATGGCTATAACTGAACAATAAGGATTGCTACTTTTAAGCTGTTTTAGACTATAAACGTTAAATCTTTCCTTGTAGATTTTTTTTTTTCCCTTGACAGTTTCCGGGATCTATTTTTAATAAGGTCCTCGGAAAGTTGATCAATATTTGACTTGTTTCATAATTCTCTGGCATTGTGAACGTGCTGATAACCCAGGAGAACACCTTTAGGGACAGTGCAGTAATTGCATCCATTTGCTATGAAAGATTTCTGCAAGAACAGACTACACAAACACCTGTTCTCACTGCTTGCCTCCCTCTGCCTTGGTGCATATTCCTGACACCATGATACATTATGAATCAATGGCAAATCAGTTGTCCAAAGAAGTACTTATCATCCTTGCTCAGCAACTGTTCCAACTGTTTCTCACTTAAGCCCGTTCTCTCATCCATGTAGTACAGGTATAATGAAGCCATCTATCCACCTGACAATAGGACAGATCCTTACAAGCCAAGCAGCATCTATGCTGGATAGAAGATGCAAGCATGTAGAACTGCAAGCAGTAATTTGCGTCACCAATTACCAGACTGTAATATTCAGTCTTTACATTGAAAGGTCTTTTATTATTATTGGAATGGTTATCCACTAACGCATCTCTTTACTAAATAGAGGTCTCAGCAGCAATTGCCCATATCATAAATGTCTGTATGGCCACATGTAGTAAACCCACATTACGGGTAATATTCCTTAATGTCTGAGATTATGGTGTATCTTTAATAAACGTTGATAAGGGAACATAAGTATTTTCAACGCTTACCACACTGCCAAGCCCTTAGTGAGGTATTTAATAAACTGTGATAAGTCAGGTAGGAAGTAAACAACAGGGTATATTTTTGTCCCTTCTCTCTACTGTGAATTCTTGGTGATAAGTACTGAAAGTAATAGGAATGTACCTGTTTAATAAACAGTGAAAGACACAAAATGAGCTTATCACTGTGATAAACACGGAGAACAGTTCCCTAGATTTGTCACCATGTCAGACATGGTGAGAAAGGCCTTCTTTTTAGTGAAACGTTGAGAAAAAAGCCAAAAAGTGACTATTTTATACATTTTCAGGCATTACTGCAGGATTGCTAATGCTGTAAAGCATCCAATAAAGCACTTTGCAACACACAGCTTCCTCCTTCTTGACCCTCAGGGGGAATTCATTATCACCTATAGGAATGTTTTTATGGTGCACCGATGTATCAGGAGAGATTCATGACATATTAGTTTTGCAAGGGATAACTTTTTACCACTTCTTACTTCTGCAGCAAGTTTATTTGCTGCTCATTCACACCAGCTAACTATGCATTATGGTGCATGTATATGCAGTAACCAGTGCACAACACTGGTGTGCATTGTGTACCTGTGATGCATTGCAACAACACATTGAAGTGCTCATCACACAAGCCCGCATGATAAAATGCATGTGCACTGGAGTGAGTTATGTCAGGGTGGTGGGAGTGGTGTAATGTGTTACAACGTATCACACTGTTTACTTTTATTTTTAAGGTTTACTAAAGTGACACAAAATTAAATTTCTCTAACTCTATGTACCACAGTGCATTGCGGTGGAATGCAGTGAGGTGTGTTGTACTGTGCAAAAATGCTGCATTTTTATGCAACACATATCAAGACAGTGTAATGGTGTGAACAAGACACGCAGAATACAATGATTTTCTATTTGCACTTGTGTTGAGTCTGTGTTTTACATGGTGTGAATAAGCCAAATTAACACAAAAAAATCCTTTATTCAATTTCATGTACAACACCACGTTGCTACGTGCTGCCATGTGTTGTTGTGCATTGAGTTTCAAAAAATGAAGAAATGCTGCATTTTTATGCAACACAGATTAACACACTTGTATGGTGTGAACAGGGCACATAGAGGAAAGCTGTTTTCTCAGTGTCCTTGCATTGAGCCTGTGTTGATCTAGCTGATCAACGCAACTCAACACATACGGTGTCAACGAGCCCTTAGTTTTATGGCCGCAGGATAAAACTAAATTGTTTGCAATGAAAACAAAATCATATATTTTGCCTCTATAACAATATATATATAACATTACAATAATATTACAATAACACTGCTGTTTAGGGGGCTTTCTATAATACAAATAATAATAATAAAATAGGGCTTCATATGTGTTTTTAGTTTTAATTCATGTGTGTGGGAGGAATACCTTATGACCCAGTCTATCAGGTTCATAGGTTTCCTCCCAGGAATGTTTGTGTGCATCCCTGAAAAGCCTTTCCCGCTCTTCTCTCCTGCCTGTTCTTCTCATATCAACATGATATATCACTGCTGCTTGTCACAGCATTTCATGGTGATAAATTAGCCACTTAAACAGACTCAAACTTTTCTCCAGCGGTGATAAAGTATAACTGTTATATGTGGAGAAAAGACAAACCATAATAAAGTAGACTATCACGGTTTACTAAAGGGACCCCTTAATTAGATATTTGGGGGTCACTTTTTGAGTTTATAGTTTTTTTTAATCATCTTTAATTTTTTTAAACTATCTATATAAATTCCGTGTTTTAAAAATAAACCTTTGATTAATTTAAAAAAAATTGACCTTAATGAATTATCTAAAATGACAGTACAGGAGTATATGTGTCTTTTTGGAATAGTCTTTCTGATGGAGCCAGCTGTTAAGTAATAAGTCACTCATCTTACCAATTCGCTTGTGTGTAAATTTCAGCTTGGGCTATTGAGTTCTGTAAACATACAAATGTTTCAAATGTTTATTATCACCTCAGGCCAAAATAAAGAAAGAAATACAAAATATATACATACTTATATTTTCCTGTTAAAGCAGAAGTTTACCCCTATTGCGTTGGGCTGGCTCTTGTCATACTGTCCAAGTATGCTGTGAACACTTGCACATTATGGTACACTTACCTTTTAGTGTGCCCTTTTCTAGAGATGCAATGTCTGCACTCCCCTTATAGCTATGTCGCTGGTGCTGAGGAGAGGTTTTTTTAGTCCTCTTCTAAGTCTGTCAAATTCAGACTCTTCCATTGGGCAGCTCCTGATGATGCAACTCCTGTGCAGGCATGCTGGAGTTACATCACCTAAATACCCAGTTTCATTCTTGGCATCAAACATACGGCAGGAATGGGCCAGGAGTGTACACTGTACTGTTCAATTTCCACAAGCAGTGTACATGGGAATAAAAAAAAAACCTCATATGAGCCAGAGGAAGATGTTTTTGGCAGAAAATACTTTGCATGCATTTTCTGCCAAATAAACCTTTACCTCTGAGCAGTTTTTTTAAAAATGTTTATGGTAAAGTTCCCCTTAAAAGAGAACCAGTAATATCCTTCATGTCACGGATCAGGGCTCACGGGTATAAACTGGAATCAGGTCTGTGGACCCTATCTACTACACTGGCAGAGACACTTAGAGAAAAGGGTGCAAGCAGTGTAGGCCAATAATTCACAGAGCTGGAGTACAAGCAGGGAGGCAGTGGAAGACCAATAGACTGGTAGGTCAAGTTACTAGGCAGGGTGCTGCAATGCTAGGTAGGTGGCATGGGTCCCCCAGAAAAAAACAACTTTAATTCAAATGTAGAAGTCATATCCTCTGACTGTGTGATCAGATTCAGCATGCTGAATCTCCTCACAAGCAGCTCCCCCAACACTTCCTCCTTGGTAACCCAGGAGGAAAGATAATAAAAGATCATATATTTGTGTGGGAGAGCTGAAGAAATCCCAGCTCCTTGCAGCCTAGAGGGGAGGATTTGTGGGTAAAGACTGAGAAGACACAACCTCATCATGTTGTAGTCCTTCACATGAACGAGCACAGAGGGTGGCTACTTTTCAGCACACATAGGGACTATGGAAAAGAACAGTAACCACCCTCTGGCAGGCAGTTGTGGCTGGAGAAAAACAAAACAGATTTGGGAGCATTTAGAGCTGAATAACGGCATTTTTTTATTTATATAATGTTTTTTTTAAAATTTAATTTCTGAGTTTAGTGTCGCTAGGGCCTGTTCACACGACGTCCGTTTTGTGTACTGACCGGCTCCGTACGCTGCTGCACTCAAAATGCATCCCAATGTATCCCTATGTGTTTTATGGGCTCCAGTTCTCACGTGCGCAGTCCGTTCAGCTTACGACAGAAAAAATACTGCATGTCACATGTTGTCAGGTCCGGAAACGGAACGTAAACGGAACGGATATGCAAACGCGTAAAAAACGCATCAAAAACGCGTCAAAAACACACTGCGCTGCAGCTAACATACTAACAGCCCCACACCAGCAAAAAAAAAAAAACAACATTTTTTTTTTGCTGGAACGCAGCCAAAAACGCAATGCATCAGCAGCTCCACGTCTGCTGATCAGGTCCTGATCAGGACCTGATCAGGACCTGATCTCATGTGAATAGGCCCTTAAGACTATTCAGGAAACGTTATGTGTTTGTATTCATGGCATGTATTATTTTTTTTTGCACTGAGATAAAAAAAGAGATATGCACAACATTTAATTATAAGTAACTTTGAAAAGCCACCAGAGCCATACCTTTAGTGTCATTGTAAATGTGGAAACATGCAGAATACAATTACCAATTTAAAACAACTGTAACAAAAACTGAACCACATGAATGGACTTTCAGGTATCACACTGTGTTTTATAGTGTTATTGAATGACTGCAATCTATAATTTATGATGATTTTTATTTAATTTACTTATACATGTGACATATGTATATATAAAAACTATTATTATCATCATCATTGTCGTAGTAATTTACAAACAATGATTGTGTTTTGATATATTAAAATATTTATGATTGCATTTATGACTGATTTTATATAGTTAAAAAGAGAACTCTGAGAAAGGGTGGGGACTGTGATATGAAATTGTTGTTCCAACTTATCATTTATTTGCTGTGCATGTTTTTGCTTGTTGTCCCACTGGTGATGTCATTAAAGCTAATTGCAAATTGATTGGTTGTGTGACATATCCTTTTTAAGGTATGTTAAATTCTAGTAGAGAAGATAAGCCCTCTTGATGCATACATACACACTTGAGAAAGTCCGAATAACATGCATGACCCTTTTTACTTCTATTTCAATGTCATATACATACAGTATGTACAGTATTTAATTTCATATACATACAGTATGTATATGAAATTAAAATAACAGTAAAAAGGGTGAGTCACAAGTGTTATTCGGACTTTCTCAAGTGTGTATGTATGCATCAAGAGGGCTTTTCTTCTCTACTAGAATTTAGAAATTATTGTTTTTTAAATTTCTCATTATGAATGATGTACATTGCACATATCTGAACAAACTTGGAGTTACCTGCTTTTTTCTGTTCTAAAGAAATTATTGTTTGTTTTACTATGTCCTTTCCAGACTGATTCCTGACTGCGGGTCTGCACTCATTATAATCACCGTGTGCAGGTGCAAGTTGGGTTGACACAATTTTGTTAATATTTACTATTAGTGAAAACTTTTCAAACTCTGAAGTATGTCTCCCATTTTCCTTCATCAGTACTTGTCCTCCATCTGCTTCATCCAACTTTAATTCTACAAGTTTTGGCAGAATTTAAGAATCCATATTATTCCAGAACAGAACTCTTTTAAAGAATCCTAGAGAGATGCTACTATGTGATTTGCCTTTTTTAGATATTCCTAAATGTGTTCAGGGTAGTATAGCTCTGGCAAATGTAGAATAAATGCCATCCAAGTGATCACTGCTTCTATTTTAAACTTCAAACTGTTTTTCCACACTCAGCACAAGAGATTTTCCTTGGAGTGTTTCTCTAAACTCCTTGACATGGTTACAAAGAAACAAAAAATATTTTCAGTATTTTCAATGCGTTCCTAGCAGTAGTGACAATAATGCTTAAAGGACCATATTCTTTTTTTACAACTTTAAAAGTATTTTTTTCTAAAAGGGATAAAATACATTTATAATTCTCAAAGTTCTAAAAAATATATATTTGATATCGGTCATTTCTAAATAATGTATTCTTTTATTTATTTCAATAGGAATTTTAAATAATGCATGTTATTAATGTGTACCTATAATTAATATCTAAAGGTGTTTCAGTAGTTTGGTTTATTGTGACAAAACAAATAAGTAAAACAATGTACTTTTAGCAGATGAGACAGCACCTATGCACAATTTGAGTTCCTTCCCTTACAGAAGACTATGAGGACTATGATAGGCATATCTCCCCAACTCCTGCTTCTTAATGTATTATATTGATAGAGCCAACAGGGGTTGGCAGTACACTGGGGGGTAACAGGGGGTCCCAGAAACACTGTGTAATAGATAAAATGTGGGTCTGGAGCAAAATGCTTACTATAATTGCTATGTCATTCACAATCGATTTGTCTAATACTGTGTGATAGATACGTTTTTCTGAATCTAGGCCTGCTTTGAATAAACACAGTTCTTTTTCGGAGACCATAACTTTTGGTTTCTTCATGCCTTTGAGGAGAATGCAGTAGAAGTACACTGCAGTGTGAATGTATTAGGATGGAAGTAGTGTAAGCATACATTCTTGCACTCTAGAATGATCTACCAAATATGATCTACCAAATATAGAAGCATTGGATTAGCACCTGGAAAAGTATTTCACATGTTCACACTGGATTTGATGCCATTAAATAATTCTGGTCTTCTGCTGTGTCCCTGCACCTTTAGGCCCAATTCACGCCAGGTGTGAATAGCCCGTACAGCACCCCTTTGGTTCTACTGAACCGAGGGGTCCTGGGGCCGAAGCTAGCCGAAGGATCGGCCGAAGCTACGGCCAGATCCTTCGGCAGCTTCGTGAATAGACCCCTATGTGTTGACTCGCATTTTGGTGTGAATGCACCTTTTAAGGAGTATTGGGGTCCAAGGCATACCTACTTTCAATGTATTAATTACTATATACATTATGTTCCATGTTGGGACCTCTGTTAGGCTAGAGTTAGGCACCACACTTTAAAGAGGAGCCTTGGAACGGCAGTGTGGCTTCACATTTTTTTGCAAATGTATGCAAGAAAAACCTCTTTCCACAAATTGAAACAGTTTAGACTTTGTTTTGATGCTCACTGGCTACTAAGTATGCTGGGGAAATGTTTGTGATATATTGTTCGGTGAACTGTTCTGCCCATGTGCTTCTTATTTTGGCTAGATATAATTTGTTGCCCATTTTCTTTGCCTGTGTGCTTAATTATGAATGCATCCATCATGCATCGCAAGAATTAAAAAAAATACTTTTTATTAAAAAATCTCTTGCGTCACAATAGTGAAACGCAATTCAATATAAGCATATGATTAATTTCAATTATCTGTAATTTGAAATTAGAAATGCCTTTATGACATATTGTCATGCATAAGTGCACAACACCTGTACCTGCAATGAGGCCAATAAAGAAACACAAAATGTTAGCTGGGAATTGATATTTTAATTTTAAATGCAGTTTCATAATTTTCATATTAGCCAAAACAGCATCAAAGCTTTTTATGTTTAAGAAAACAAATGTACTTTTTTTTTTACAGTACAGCACTACAGCAAGGACATGTGCCATGATCAGACATGTCTATGATCCATGGCGTCTGTTTATTGACAGTTTTTTAAATTAATGTACACTACAGAGTTCATATGATGGCATACAGTAGAGCATACTAGAATATTAGGAAAAAATAAGACAGTGCTACCTCACATGCTTGCAGTCACGTATATTTAGGAAAAAATATAGAGATAGCGACTGATGGTAAACCAGCAGCTGTGTCCTACTAAATGATAATTATGGTTATAACTTTATCCTAGCCTGAAGCCTTGGAAAGCCTATTGCATAGCTGATGTTTAGAGCGAAAAAGAATGAGTAAATATCTACACATCTGCAAGGGTTATATTGATTATATTGACAATAACAACACTATGTGCGGCAAGAAGCAAGGTTTTACTCTTACGTTACCAGGACTAATTTGTAACGTGAAAAACAAGGACCTTGTGTGCATGGAATGGCAATCATTGATTAACAGTGCATTACTACTACAAGACTTAGAATCAGGAACCTAACACACTGGAAAATGAGATAAAACCTAATTTTGTTCTACAAATTCCAATTATTTGGAGCATTTAATATCCTAAGCAGCCCCTGCTAAATCTCTCGCCTCACCCTATAACTTTCTACAAAGTTTTTAATGTTGCAGTCTTAGCACTGGAGAAGTCTTGCATCAGGTCTCTCTCTCTCTTAATGGTAATGCAAAAACAGCCTAATGCCATATGATACAGCTTATAAGGTGGTCAAGTGAACTTGCCAATGAATTCCGAATGATCTCAAAAAGGCCTAAAACTGATCTCTATGTATGAGCCAAATGTACATGGGTTTGGTGCAAATAGGAGCCAAATCTTTCAAATAAATTCCAGCCATTTCATTGGTTAATAGGCAATGAATTGTCAAACAAAAGGTATAGGGAACTGGGTACTGGCTGTATGTTCAATGCAAAAATATATATATAAATATTTAAAAAAACTGGTTGTCAAGGAGCAGCTCCTAATAATGCTTAAAGGCAACATTAAAAATTAAATTCCTTTAAATTCAATTCATTTAAATAACACACTTGAGGGATGTCCTAAATCTGCTTGTAAAGTGGTGCATCTGTAGGATGTACACAAGCAAAAGTGATGTGTACAACGCGAAAAAATACTATTTATCCTGCTGGCAGGTAGATAAAATGTATCTGCAGCTTGTTTTTTTGCAGCACAAAATGAAAACAACCGTTCATTATGTTTAAAAATAATATAGGGGATATATACTGGCTTATACTTTTGGAATATCATATAACAATGAAAGCTGTAAAATTTTATATTAAGAGTAAATGTATCACTGAGGTGTGCTAGTATTCTGTGTAAGCATTATTGTGTATATGTCTTTCCAGTGTGCATAATCAGGGTAAATAAACACCAAACATGTCAAGCCTTAAAATTACGTGCTCCCGCAAAATCGCAGAAAGCGCCCATAGGCCCAAAGGGCGACGCTTAAAACACTTTTACTGCTCATCAGTTTAGTGTTATCAGTGATTAACGGCTCTGAAATTATTGCTCTCACTCCAACGTTTGCGGCGATATGTAACATGTCCGGCACAATAGGAGCAATCGTCGTTTTCGCACGTAGGCGCACCCGACGCATATCTGCGTGTGTATGTGGGGGGCGGGGACTTTAAAAAATAGTTTTCTTTTTTTTATGATTCTTTAATTTTTGTATTACTTTTTTTTCTTACACACAACTTTATTGCTATTACATGCCGGTCCCGGCCGCATCGGGCACAGCGGATCTCGGGAACGGCAATGGCAGTGACAGCTGCTAATACAAGCGATCGAGCGTCTCCAGAGACGCACCAATTGCTTGAATGTAAAGTTTACCGGCCGGCCGTGTAATTACAACGTCCGGCCTGGAAGCTGCTCGTCGGGCTCCACCGTCATCTCGTCACAGACGAGCGGACGAGTGGATTTTTCAAGCCCTGTATATATATTTATTGTGTGATGTTGTGAAGAACACTAGTTAACTCTTTCTAGGATTGTTATATAAACTGCAATTGCTTGATCTCGCAGAGCTGACAAAAACACACACACACACTATACATAATAGGGATTTTCAGATACCAGTGGCGATAATTTTCATGAGAACTACCAGGGCTGCCGCGGTTGCAGCTGGTACCTAGCTCTGGCACCCCACCACTGAAATCATTAGTCTGTATTGTTTTAGAAAAACTGTCACATGACAATAAACAAAAATGTATCAGTACTTGTATCTGTGAGTACATGGACAAGTATCAGTACCTGTACTTGAAAAAAATGGTATTGGTGCATCCATTATATACATATTTATTAAAAACCCCATATATTAAACCAGAGATGCACACATCCCAGGAGCTCCATATGCTCCTTAAAAATTACAGCTGCCTCCTAACTTTAGAATTTTTCTCTAGTCTAGTCTTGGAGCTGGAAAAGTATCTGTACATGTACTTGTACCAAGTACGGTACTTGGTATCTGAACATCCCTACTGACAACAATAAGCACTAGCACTTGGTACTGCATTGTATTTAGGCCTCATGTCAATGAGCGTTTTTTTTCCTGGGTTTGTTGTGCATTTGGAATGCATGTCAAAAGCAGGACAGAAAAATCCTATTGCCATTAAAGGAGTAGGACACATGGTAGTTTTAAAGGCTGCAGTTGACCTGATTGTTATTAGTACTGCATTGTAAGGACTTGTGTAACAGGCATTGTTTTCCTGGGTTTGACCTGCATTTAGAACATGTCAAAAGCAGGCCAGCAAAATCCTATTGACTCTTTTACTGCTGCCAATGTATGCCATATGTCAGCAGCAGAGGCACCCTGTAAGCAGTCTGTTTACATGTGTCAAGCCAACTGTCAGCTTTACACTGGAAGTGACTAACAGTCAACCGATCAGTTTCATGGGCTGCTAAATGTGTGCCCCATCTGACACCCCCTCCTGCAGGCCCGGGACCAGCATCACAGTTGTCAGCTAAAAGAGGGTAGTGAGATTAGTGAACATCCATTTGCTGATCTCCAACCTGCTTCATGAACCTAGAAGAGATGATGTATTCATCACTTTGGCCAGGAAATGAGATCTCAGAGACCAGAAGTAATGAAAGCATCATTGCTTCTAGGTTCATGATGATCAAGCTGCAAATGTAGGGGCTCCAAAGGTAACATTAAAAGGGTCTAATGTACCCCTACTGTCTCCATAAAGAGAACTTTACCCCACTAAAGTGCTATCACATAGGTGTTTTGTAAACCCCCTTTGTGATAGCAAAAAATTTGTGTACAAAACAAATTATGTTTTTTTTTTAATCAAGAATCAGCTTTATTGTACACAGAAATGATACAATGATATAAGGAGACAGTGGGGGTTATTTACTAACCTAAACACACGCATGCACCAGGTGCTTGTGATTTTTACACAGCAAAATGTATTTATCAACCAAAAAGTCTCTAAAAGCATATTTCCACTAATGCCATATATGGAAAAATCATGCACATGATGCATATATAATGCTGCTTCACAGTTTAGACAAAAATGGTTAGCTCTTGCATTTACATTTCTGCATTCATCAACGCAAGCAACACAACGTAGAGCTAATTTACACAACATCACCTTGCAATTCATGCAGGGCTTTGCACAACACACCTGCTGGGTGTGTACACACTACAAAGGTGTCTAGATTCCACCAATAGATCATGCTGGGAGGGAACACACTACAGAGGTGTATACTTGTTCGTGGCATGTTTATAAGGTTAGTAAATCAACCCCAGTGTCTCCACAACATAACAAATTATGTTTTAAGAAATAAAGTTAAATAAAATAAATGTAAGAATACACAAACAATGCATTGGGTGCACCTGCGTATGAAAACAACGAGTGCACCACACGTTAGTTATAGGTATATACTATACCAGAAATTGGGTAATATATTGTGTTTATGTGCACTAAAATTAACTTTTACTGTAAATTTGAGTTTGGTAAACAGTTGTGCTTATATTATGTGATATAAAAAATTGCAACTTCCACCGCTATATTCTACAGGGTCTCTGCTTTGAGAAAAAAAATAATTAAGGTGGGTTTAAGTAACCTTTAGGCCTAAAATGTGAATTGTAACATGAGTTTGACCTGCTTGACTTTCTTTGGATGCAGCATGTTTTATGGAGGTGCATTTGAAAGGTAGGCAAAACAAGTCAAATGCAGCCTTTTCTTCCATTTAAAGAAGCTACATGGTAATGGGAACCACAGAGTTTAAAGGAGAACTATGGGGTTAGGGCTTTTCCCCATAGTTCTCCTAAGGGTAACAAGAGGACACAAACTGGCGTCCTGCCGTCACCCTAAGCTCAGTATACGGCGAGCTGCAGCTCGCCGTATACTGAGACGCCGCAGCTGAAACGGATCCCGACAATTATGTCTGGATCCACCCAGCTGCGTAAGTGACAGCTGGCTCTGCCTATCTAGAGGCAGAGCCAGCTGTACAATTTCATTGTCACAGGTCGGCTAGAACTATGAGGATGAGTGAAAAGCACTCACCTCATAGTTCTCCTTTAACAAGAACACCTGTTCACATCAGCTGCAGAAACCTGCATAGTCAAAGTGATGTTGCACAAATTTATGCTTCTTACATGAATTTTTTCTTCCTCATATTTCTATCTCCTGACTCATAACCGCAATACCTGGACATGCAATCTTCACAATAGTTATACATGAGGGACCTGACCATTTTGGTACTGGTCAATCACATTTTTGTGAGAGCTATTATATTTCTGACATTCACTGCTTACTACAGATTTCCCCATTGCATCTTATGAGGGAAGAATATGAAATGCTTTGTTATTCTTAACCAGCACACTTGTTAGCAAATCAGATGAAATTCTCCTGATCAACCTTTAAAATAATACAGTGTAAACTCTTGGCTTACTCCCCAAATGATTGGTTTGTTCTGTAACCCAATAAAGCCATCCCAAGGACCCCTTACCAGTTTACTTCCTGGCATCCAAACTAGGAAACCTGTGCTACAATAGGTGACAAGGGGGTTTCACTTTTATTGTCACAGGATTATATGTCATGTGAATCTCAATCCCTTGTACAAAAATAGAGATTTAGTATGTGTATTTTATTAGATGTGGCTTATATGGACAGACAATACAGACACATGCCACAGCCACTTAGTTTAAAGAGAGAGATAACTGGTAAGTGATCCGTTGGCTACTTCAGATAATAATAAGGTCATTTGTAGATATTCTAATCTAAGAAACACGAATGTATGAACATGCTAATTTAGATGGAACCATATCCATTTGTATCCATGCTTTTCTTTTTCTTTTTAAACTAATCTATCTATGATTAGTGATTTATGATGTAGATATCTAAATGTCTAGGGCTGCTCAATTTTCAGCTCTTTTGTTGTCTTCAGAACAATATCAGTTTTCAGCAGCTGTAATATAACAAAAATAAGGCCAACCTTTACAACACTATATTGTTTACTTATGTAAACTAGCAAAAGGGATTATTTGGCTGTCACGATGGGAAAGATACAGTAGATGATGAATTAATAAAAGAGAGAGCTGCTCTAACTAACAATATACTTTTCAAGAGATGCTCGAACCTTTCTCAACTCAGTCCTCAAATTTTAAATATGTTCTTAACTCTTTCATGACCTGAGCTATTTTTATATCTTTGTGACAAGATCAAAATTTGCTATTCTGCAGTGTGCAGGTTCAGATGCTAATAACATTTTCAAATTATTTGTGTGCTTACGTTTGCATAGTTATACTGCAACATATTTGGTATAATATTTTTGTTTGCTGAGGACAAGGAACTTATTCAACAGATTAGTATTTCGTTCAGAGAATTCAGATGGAAATAGGCATTTACTAAAGGCAAATAGGCTGTTCATTTTGAAAGGGAATTTGCACTTTGCAAAAGATGTTTCCTATAGCTTGGTGAATGTGGTGAAATTTCACTTTGCAAAGAATACCCAATTATGTGCAAGGAAAGTACAAAACCAGCATTTTTGCTTGCACATGATTGGGTGATGGAAGTCAGCAGAGTTTTTCCTCATTCTTTCCCTGCAAAGAACAAATTCACTTGCAAAGTAAACAGCCTCTTTGCCTCTATTAAATCACCCCCATTGTGACACAGCAGTGTATTTTGTACACTTTCTTGCCAGTCAGAGAGATTTTTCACCAGGAGCCACTCCTTTTGGCTCCCAGCAATGTCTTAGTTAATAAACTAAATAGAAGGCACATGTGGAGAACAGGGCAGGGGAGAACAGGGATCTGGTGTGTAAGTTAGGCAACAGAATTATGACCTTTTGCAGGAACCTTTCACAGATTAAATTTGAACTATGGGGTACGCATTTCCAAACAAATATATTCCTTAATAGCCAAAAAGGAAATATAATACATTATTGCGGGTGCAGAGAGCAGCGCTATGGTTGAGATCCTGCAGGTCTTCCTATTATAGGCTTCCGGCAGAAAACTACAGGGGGAGGATATGAGACCAGTGCACACTGAGAAAGAGCAGCAGTGACAGGGAATCACTGTACAGAGGCAAAGTGCCAGAGTTGTTTCATGTTGGATTATTGCACAGATCTGGAAAAAATAAGGACACCAAGATTCTAGAACAAATTATGTACACACATACCTCTTATATTGAGAAAATATGAGTTTATGCAGCTTTAAGCCATACATCTATTGCCCGTGGTTTTTAAGGGGTTAAAAAGAAATTCCAGACATTAATTTCAGTGTATCCTGGTAATAAATTATACAATTTACCTAATTGTTTTTATGTAATTTTTTTTTAATTTCTTAAGGTCGTACGAAAATCGGCAGGTGTATGGGAGGCGTGCGACCATTTCTAATGTACGGTCGCACGTCTTTTGTCTTCCGAGCACGCTCAAAAACTCGCCGAAAATCGTACGATTTACGGCGGGTTAGTGGCGTCCTTGGAAGACAAATGCCGAACGGGCCGGTGTGCTCAAGCGCACACTGCCCGCTCAGCATTGGAATCATCAGACGCCCTTCCATCAGCGGGGAGGGCTTGTGATGATCGCAAGTACGATCTGCCTGTCCAAGATGGGCAGATCGTACAAAATTTTAATTACCTTACAACCATCGCACAACGAAAGTCGTGCGATGGTTGTAAGGTGTATGGCCAGCTTTAGTTTAGCATGGGCAGGGATGAACCCAGCTAATTGTATGCAGTGGTTTGGTAGAAACAGATAACAGAAACAGTAAGGCTACTGTGAACAACATATTGGCAGGAAGAGAACAGCAAGGACAGCAGAATAAATAGGACACTGAAAAGGATGTGCATGTAGGTTGTAGGAACTTGGGTGTGTACTCTATTTTATTTTCTACCTTTAAATTCCTGCTACGCAGTGTAATAAACAGCAGTCTCTGAGGTCAAGCTTGCCTTTATGTACATTTCTGAAGGGAGACAGTGAAAGCTGAAACAGCCCCCAGGGCTGCAAGGGTTTTGCACAAGTGCAGAAAAATTGTAATAAACTATAAATTACATAATGTCAACTGTATTGCTCTCCCAAGCTACATTTAAAATTAAGATAGTGTTCATTTATTTTATTTTTATTGTGCTTTTGAGTGTCTAATGGTTCTTTGAGCTCTAAAAGTTGTATTCTAAGATTTAATCCAAGTTAATTAGGTTTTGTCTGGGCTGACAGTGTATCTTCTGGCTCAAAGTATGTTGTTTATTTGATGCTGCAGAAATAAAGCTAGTTTTGGCATGTATCTCCACTCCCCTCTATTTACTGCAAAGAGTATACGTGATCCAAATTCTTAAAATATTCATGTATGCATTGTCTTTTCATTTTCACCCATAGAATTTAATGTAGAAATTAGTGACTGGATTAAGATTAGATAAACTAGAGGTGGAGTGTATTGTTAAAAATGTTCTCTATTTTACTACAACACTTCCAATGCATACCAAAAAAGTAATTCACATAAGAAAGAACCTGCACCCAATACCTTTCTTCTTCAGAACTGCTGAGCACCTATGCCATTAGAACCTTTTGGTACACAAAGTATTAGCTTCCTTCAAGGACATAATACAATTGTCATGTCATGTTTAACCCTGAGAGAAGTTTTCATTTTATAAAAAGACTAAAGCATGTGTAAAGGAGATTTATTATCTTTTTGGTGGACATTTTCAGACAAAAACAACATACAGTAACACTGTATAACATGCAAAACAGTTTTAACAAACCCATAAAACTGTATCCTAGGAGTGTTTAAAAAGTTTGTGTATCATTCAGCTGTAGATCCTGAATTGGGGCTGACACTGTCCTTCCATCTGGAGGGTGGCTATGTTTGTTTCTCATGGTCCCTGTGTGTGTTGTAAAGTAGCCACTAGGGATGGGCTCAATGTTAGAGACGAGCATGAGTTTGACTCGAACATCGTCAGTTTGTGTGCTCGGTGAACACACGAACTGTCAGGGCACTGTGCCATGCATAATTGCACATAATGGCCCAAAAGGCACTGTGCAATGCGTAATGGGCGCAATTGTCGTTTCCGCACGTATGCGCACCCGACGCATGTTTACATGCGTGTATGTATGGGTGGGAACTTTAACCCCTTCATCACCAGCATTGTACAGTGTACGTCACTGGCATTGGGGCTGTTTAAACAGACTCCCGTGACTTTTGTCAACGGGACTCTGTTTAAACTTGTAAAGCCGACTGTCGGCTTTACAGTAGAAGCAATTCTGGCGGCTCAGCTGCTACGGGCCGGTGAACTGGTCCCCGCCCTCGGCCAGACATCCTCGCCATGTTTCCCGGGCTCCGTTGCCCCTCCTGCGGGCCCGGGACTTCTTTGGTGTTGGCGGGAAGCTGGGTAGGAGATGATCGAACCTCCATTCACCGATCCCCTCCCCGTTCTATGGGACCAGGATTGATGCAGATTGCATCACTTCCGGTCCCATAGCTGTCAGTGCTGGGCTCCTGAAGCCCAGCTTTAAGCTATTGAAGTGCGATCTGCACTTCAGTAGCTTATTTAGAGTGTAAAGGTGACACTGGGGGTCTTTTGGACCCCCAGCATTCCTTAAAGAGTACCTGTCACCACCATCTGCTACCACATGGGGGGGGTTGTAAGCCCCCCCTATGTGATAGCAATTAAAGTAAAAAATAAATAAAAAAAACAGTTTTTAAAATTAACATTAAATAAATGTATAAATAATGTAAGTGAAGGCGCGCAAGCATGCGCGCCTTCACGTAAACACGTGTTGGGTGCGCCTACCTATGAAAACAACGAAAGTGCTACACATGTTGGGTATCGCCGTGCACGCCGGAGTGAGAGCAATAATTGTAGGGCCAGTATTTTGGGGTATCACTAAACTGATGACCTGTGGGGGCTTTTAAAGCATTGTCTAAGGACTTTTTGGGTATTGAATTTTTGTTGCTCTTTCATGGACACACACAATTCTCTTTATGGAGGTATCAGGGGTCTCCAAGACGTAAGATGCATCGCGTACCGATCTCCCTCTGATCCCCTGTCGGAGAGCCACTATGCTGGTCCCGGGCTGACACCGGGCACAGCGGAGCCCGGGACCAGCGTGACAGCGAGAGGGGGGATCGCAGAGAGGGGGGGGGGCAAGGACCCGCAGCTTATACAAGCGATCCGCCGTCTCTATAGCCGGCTGAATGCTTGTATGATAACAGGAATTGCTGCCTGTTTTTACATTTTGGCACTTTCCCGCTCGCACATGAGTGGGCGTGGCTGAGCGGACGTTTAAAATGCCCGCTCAGATCCAGGGAGCTCTCGGCCGGCCGTCCTTTAACAACGGCTGTCCAGGAGGCGGTTAAAGGGTTTTAACATTTTTATTGTTTCCCTTTAAGTGGTTAAAATCACTGCTCCTTTAAAAACTGTATTTTTGAAAGTGTTTTTTTTTTCATTAACCACTTGCCGTCCGCCCGTTGTAAAAAAACGGACGGACGGCACTGCAGCAAAGGGTTTAACACTGCGGATGTCAACTGGTTAAGATGGCCATATAGTATTCATTGCTAAAGCTGTGAGAGGGAGTAATCAATGGAAATGAGTACAATAAGCTGTAATGTTAAATATACATATGGGTCACTAGTAATCTCTATATTAATTTAATTATGTATAAAATATATACATGTAATATGTATAAAATGCATTAAATATATGATCAGGCATGCAGTATATTAAAGCCAAATTGCAGGCAGCAAAACTTTTATTATACTTTTTTTTACCTGCTGTAGCTTTTGTAATTCTGTTAAGGCAGTCTTGCAATTCAGACACCCCTGTCAGAATGTAGAACTAGGGCAATGAACGTAATTTTCACCACTGTAATCAAGCAGTATAGCTAATCACCAACTCTCCCCAGCCTGCTCACTGGGGCATATGTTAACATTTCCACATTGATGACGATATCATGACCAAGGACTCAAAGGACTTTCCAGTTCAGCTATGTTGACCTAGATTGTCCATTTCTCCTGCCTTGTCCAAACTCTTCACCCTTTAGTGAATAACCCTGTTTGTTTCTGATGCAAAATATCATTCTTTACCAAAGTTAGTATCTTCATTGAATGTTCCAGTACATAACTTAATAGATTAAAAGAATGTTAAGTTAATTAAATTTATATATCATTTTATAGATATTGGAAGGATGCAAATGTCACAACATTTACAAATATCCTAGTATAATTTCTGAGCTTACATTTGGCTTTTGCCTAGGAAAAAAATATATCTAATTTTTACTGGATAAGTTGTCTTGTTGAAGAAAGAAGAACACAAAAAATGCTTCAAACTCAGTTCAGATCACAGTGGTTAGTGGATTTATGTAAACCAATAATTGGCACATTTAAAAAAACTGCTCCGTAACAATTTGTTACATATAACAGTGTATTTTTAATATTGTTTTATATCATATAAAACTAAAATAATTGTCTGCATTGGTTTCAGGTAAAAGGCCAGATTTAACAGATTTTAATAGCTTCTTCAAAAGTAAATTTTACAGAATATTTGTTTGTTTACATTTTTTATTTTAAAAAGTATGATTTTAGCGGCACATTGCTTTTCAATCACCAAAAACCTGTCACCAGATAGTTACTGTATCCTTAACCGAAGCCCTTAATTAAACCATTATACGTAGATCGATATAAAGTCAAAAGGTTTTTAAGCTATTTGAAATGCTGATTTAATCACTTACAATGGATGCTGCTCCTTCATGTTTCAAAGTTTCAGCTTCCTGAAGAATAGGCTGGACACTAAGCACTAGCCCTCATATCCTGTTTTAGGGTGACTCATTTCCCTTGCAGGGTCCTAAGGAGTCACTCTTGTGTATGCTAGTAAGCATGATGTGTCTCCACAAATACAGGCACAGCAAGGAAAGCCACTCCCCTCCTCCCTCCCTCCTCCCTTTTCTCTCTCCTCGCTTCTCCGGGCTAGAAGATGGGCAGCTGCTGAAGACTCTGCTTTCGCTTGTGATCTTTTACTTGACAGAGAGTTCAGGAAAGAAGAGATGATAGTTAGTGCCAGTTGTTTGGAAACATGATGACTAAGTAAGTAATCACTATAAAGGCAGGGGTAGCCAAACTCCGGCCCTCCAGCTGTGATGAAACTATAAATCCCATGATGCATCTCTCTCTGGTAGTCATGTCTGTGGCTGTGAGAATCTTGCAATGCCACATGGGATTTGTAGTTCCACCACAGCTGCTGCTGTAAGGAATACTTTGCTGGGCAACACACTCAAAAGATGGCACCATTCCTTCACAGCACACAAGCAGGGGAAAACAATGCTCACTGGCTGAAGCGCATGGAGTGCATCTGCATATTTTATTGGTTTGACTGCAGAAAGTATGTTGTTTGAAACCTTACAGACTGGCTTAATGTAAGCATGCAAATGAATATTCCAATGGGCCAGCGGGGTTCCTGAAAATTACTGTAGCAATGTGAATTATATACAGTGATAACTTTGATCTTCTGGCCAAACTTCAGGGGCTGTAGTCGGAAGCCGGATATCACATATGCATGCTTACATTGAGCAACACTGGACCAATGTAAGTTTGCAAAAAACTGACTTCCTGAAGTTCTGCTTCAACTTATCTCCAATATTAGCCTTTTACAGCAGGTTAAACCATTACAATCCATAATGATGTTGTCAAAGTATTGGGCTATCCAGCCCTGTCACCAAAAATAATTATCCCCAGGTTCTTAGTGCCAAAAGTGCTAATAACCCAACTCAGCTGTGTGTACCTTCTGCACATATGTATGGGATTCTCTCTATATATAAAACAAGACCATTAAACAGTGGCTTTTTTAAATACATATTAAAGTGTAAACCCAACAAGAATTTAGTATATTGCAATTTAACAGTCCTTAGATGTGCATGCATTAGTTTCCATTTATGAGACTTTGTTCTTTCTTGTTTTCTTTCTTTTTACTTGGTGATCCCTCCAGTGATACCCCTACTGTCCTAGGGTGACAACACACACTCAATGTACTGCATCAATAGAGGTACAGCTTAGAGATTTTCCAAAACCTGTCCTCAAGGACATCCAACAGTTTGTTTTGTTGACTACTACACAGGTAGGTAAATTGGATTGCCCAAATATGAATTACTTAACTTGTGCATAGATAGGGGGTTACCTTTAAACCTTTAAAGCATGCATAGGTGGGGGAATTAAAGACAGGTTTGGCAAATATTGTCATGTTGTGCATACATTGAGGTGGTGCAGATAACTAACAGTCCTGGAATAAATCCAAACACAATTATATTGCTGCTCTCTGTATAAATATAGTATGTGGGTAAGACAATTAACAGCTGTGATCACTGAGCTTCAGGAATTCATAGCAGCATGGGGTGTTCTTAGACAACCATAAACATTAGACAGCAGCTGTAAGATTATGAGATAAGTCTAAAAAAAACTTTTTTTATATTTTAACAAGTTGTGGACACTGGGCGTGGTACACAAGCTCACAAAAACAAATTAAAAACCACACTGTGTGTGTAGCATGCCCTGTCCTGCCCAGCTGCCAATCCACTTATTATGTATATAGGTAAAGTGGTTAATTAAAATGCCCCTTGCAATAAGCTGCTGCCAAATCTTACACTTATGTGTACCTACATATGTTTATTATATGTAGAGGCGTGGCTTGCTTGCATATTACCTGGCAGTAAAGTATGTGTATTTTTCCAATGTATATTTTTTTGTTGTAGAAATATTTGTTACCAATTTGAGAGAAGTCTTTTGAATGAAATATTGATCAAGTGTCTAGTGTGTGCTTTCTTATGGCTCTGAGTTGCCTAAACGGTTGAAACGCTTTTGAGTACAGACAATATTAATACACTAGATTTCCTTGATGTGCAAATGAAACCCACACTTTTTTATTGAATAGAGTAGAACACTTGCCAGGTTTTTATTGCTGTCTGGGCCCCATTACATTTTGGGTTATCAGAACAGCAATAGATGGGGAAACCTTCGTGTGCCCATTCTAATTCTGGTGACCCTACAGGCTACCAGGAATTTCCCTCTTTTTGAAGGGATTCCCTCTCGCTTTCTGTTGCAGCTATTGGACAGGAAGTGAAGGGAAATCTCCCCAATGGGACACAGGTGGCAAAAAAACTAACAGGGGTTATAACTCTATAACATACTCTAGCTGCAAAAATGTTTTGGCTTCAGTTCTACTTAAAATGGGCAGTGGATACTGTGGGAAGGGTTTGTAGTAGCTTGTAGAGGCATGTTATGTTTTATACACTAATGTACATATTATACCCTATTATTATGTTTGATCCTATTTTATTATATTCTATTATGGCCTTATAGTATTTCATTATTAAATCAAAGCCAATAAAAATGTTTTGAAGGAACTCCATAGTCTTCTATTTTTAAACATATACATATGATCTATTTGATGTAATCTAATTATTAACATTTTAGATAAAATATGTTTCTATTTATAGTTGCTAAATAAATAGGGGGGTAAAAGGGCAACCCCACTTGTCAGCATCTATTGGTACAGCCCCGTCTCTGAATGTGGCATCATTTGCAGAATTTTAATGACATGCCAATCTACTTGAATATAATTATGAAAGAAATAAGACATCAGGTGTGAAAAAAAGTTACATCAAAAATTACATTATGTGAATATTACAAAAGTGGCCTAGAACATATAATTGAAAAAAATATTTAAGTGTCATCTTTGTTTCCCATTATTTTGACTTGTTGTGAATTGAAGTAATGCAGCACTCATTTTTTGAATTAGCACTATTATTATCCCTATGTATGTTCGTCACAGGCTCTGCACTTACGTAATTGTCCAACATCGAATGTTTAGACGGCAGAGCACCAATGTAGCGTCTCAAAGGAACTGTTTGACCACTGCAGTAAAGGAGCAATAAAGAGCAAGAACAACAGTTGAGCCCACTTTAGTTTATGTAGGCAGTCAGCCTTTTATCGTTGTAAACCTTGAAATGGATGTATGAGCTTTCCTGCTATAAACACTGGGTTGTTTACTGCTTTGGGATGGCAGGTACCAATAGCGGCCTGGAAGATTCAGCAGCCTGAATGTCAAAGCTGACTAATGTAGGGAAACATATTGTGGCTTGTTTTATGGGGGAATATGTTTTATAAACCCTATGGGACAATTTATCAGAAATTCATCCACTCCACTGCAGATTGCTGCCTTAATGTTCACTGTTGAATCTCATTGAATGCATAACTGACTTAAAACTACAGGAAAAAGAATAGTCAAAGAACCCTTTCATTTTTGCTAGCAAATCTATTTTTTTAAAATATTTTTATAAAAAGGCATAAATAAAAAAGAGCAAGACAGGTTTCAGTCATTGTTAATCAAACCTAATGTTGTCTTGACCTTGGTCAATCAAACATATGTTCTATACATGCTACATGATTGATTACATATCAAGCAGCCAGAATAGTAATAGTCACTATATTGAGGAATAACATTATATCTTGTCTTGCAGATAGAAGATATATAGGTTGCAGTAAAAGTTTCATTTTTTATGATAGTATTTTCATGCCACTACTCAGCATTGTCCATACAGTGAATTTAGTATGGCAAAATGTAGCAGTTGTTATGGCAACAACTCACTGTTAAAAAAAAATTTGGAAATCCTTGACAAGCCTAGTATTTGTTTGGAAAGAGCCGTGTCTTTGGGTGAGATTTAGAAGGCACACTGAAAATGAATTTTGCAAGCCAACCTCAGAATCTTTCTCAGCAAACCTCATGAAATAATAGCTTCCAATTACGAAGCGTTACAGTTATTAATTCCAATTTTCATCACACGAAGACAAATCATATACAGTAGCAGAGCCTAATCTAAGCAAATTTGGACAATGCTCTCCAGAGATTAGATATTCAAAGTTTAGCTTTGCATATGGCATGTGGCCATGCATGTCATATTTCTAGCATGCAGTAAATTAAAACTGAATGGCAAACAATTATCAATAGACTGAATTTTACATTTAATACAACTCTTCCTAGCAGAGTGGAGAACAATCAGCTGGCTTAATTAAAGGGCTTATTTTATATGCTTCAAGTATTACCTAAAATGGCAATTTCCTTTTTCCATTTTCTTTCTACCTATATCTGACTATAAAGCCATGCACAACAGCTCAGAATCACAACTAAATACTTGCTCCTGGGGTGAAGTGTGTTTACTTGATTTACCTTATGGATAACCCAAATGTCATCTAAACCTACTAAAGTTTCAAGTATTACCCAACGGGTATCTGATGGCTATGGAGGTGAAATGCATTCCCAATAGCTTGTATATTAGAATTCAGCTGGGCCCATGAGGTCAGTGGGCCCATTCACAGGTGCTACATCAATTTAAATGCCCCCCTGGGCTCAGTTTACAAATGTACAAATTATGCAAACTAGTAGTCAATGGATTTTTTTTGCAATTCACTAATAGATTCATCACAGATATTGTTTTCTTTTACAATAAATTTGTATTTGAGTTTCAATATATATATATATATATATATAAGTTGCACTGTTTTTCCCCCCACTATGTCACCCTAAAGAAGGGACCCTGCGTGGGCCTGAAACGTTGGCTGAATGACGCTTGTGAAATTTTACCCTTAATAAAAAGCAAGAAGACTTCACGCTTTTGGTTGAGTGCTGGTGATCTCCATCTTCCATTTATAAGTGCCCTATATATACTGTATGTGTTGTTAACTATAGTTGACTTGAAACAAATGTTTTATTTAAAAAATGCACTTGATGTATAAAGCAGGAACATAAAATGTATTTGTACTCAGAGTCTACTTACCTGATACTGGAAAGCACTTGCCCGGCGCCACCTGCTGACGACCCGTACGTCCGTTGTCTAATGTCTCTGACCTGTGTACTAGACAAAATTGACAACAATACAAACATGCGGACATTTTCATGATGTTTATTAGAATAAGTAAATCTCTTCTATTTTTCAACGAATGTGCCCAAATCTTGCTATATCATTCATTTCACACCACTGCAATCACACTGGTTACACACCTGCTGTATTCATTAGCCCTGATAATTTATTCCTGCATCCTAGATTCTGTATGCTGGAAGATTTACAGGTTTAATGTAATAGGCTTTTGTATGCTTCAAACCACTTTAATTATTTAACTGCACAGGTACCATTGGCTGAATTGTACACAGAATTTAAGAAAAGTAAGGGTTGTATTAAACACAATGTTTATTTAACATGCTACTAAAATTCCTGTGTTAATTCTTAAATTACACATGAATAGTCTATGTTATTTAAACCTGGAGCTTGTTCAAATGATGTGACGGAGGAGCAAAATATGACTCGCCTCTCAGCTGCTCTCCAATATGACTGGTTTAAGTAGAAATCAGACTTATCAGATGCCCCTTAGAGTGCATAGATGATGTTGTATGCTCTTTATTCCCACTCAGTTGCAGCTCTCTAGAAATCTCTAGATAGCAGCTTTGGAAACTAAAAACCGATCAGCCATAGCATTATGACCATCCGCCTAATATTGAGTAGGTCCCACTTTTGCTGCCAAAATAGCCCTGACCCGTTGAGGCATGAACTCCACTAGACCTCTGAAAGTATGCTGTTGTAACTGGCACCAATCCATTTTTGCTACAGTAGCTCTTCTATTTGATTGGAATACACAGGCCAGCCTTTATTCCCCACATGCATCAATGAGCCTTGGCCACCCGTGACCCTGTTCACCAGTCTTCCTTTCTTGGACCATGTTTGGTAGGTCCTGACCACTGCAGAGCAGGAGCATCCTTTAGCCCTTGTCAAAGTTGCTCAAACCCTTACACTTGCCCATTTTTTATGCTAATGTATTAACTAATGTATCCCACCCACTTCCAGGTGCCATTGTAATAAGATAATCAATGATATTCAGTTTACCTGTCAGTGGTCATAATGTTTTGGCTTATTGGCGTAGACTGAAAAACAGGCTTTTAAAGGTAAAGTCAATGTTCAGACAGTGTGTCTGGATAGAATTACATCATCTTTCATTTTCCGATTCAATTAAACTACAGGTAAAAAAACAGCCTATAGGAAGTTAGGAACTGATGGAGTGATGAAGGAAAGTAGGTAAGATTGATCTTTACACTGAGTTTTTACACCTGTTGATAGAGCTGCGGCATGATAAAGAAGCCTACAATAGCCTCTATGCACAGGTTCTGTTAGACTGAATAGCAAGAGGAATGGCCTGAGACAACTTAGTCATGTGTTAAAGTAAGCAGTTCTAGTAAATGGTCTAGCCAAGTAGGTGAATTGGGGAATTTAAACACCTACTTATGCTGGCTATAGACAGGCAGATGTCCCCCTAAGATGGGGTGATATCTGCTGTGACTGAAAACTCAAAGTTATCAGCATTCTAAGCTAACTCATGTGAACTATAAAGTGAAGCTTTATGTAATGGAGATTAGGGAAGGGGGAGGTGTTTATAATTCAACTCAGAAGAGAGTAGCCAAGGGTGACATAATTGTTACTCCATAAATACAGTGCAGTGAGTGAGCACAGCCACATTAGGGCAGGAAATGTGTTACTGCCAGGGTCACAATATGAAAAAAGCCTAAAAGAAAACTAATGCAGACACCATATTTAAGGTCTGGCAATCTGCAATTTTGGGGGGTTTATATATTCTAAGTTTTCTAACTGTGAAAAACAATGTGTTTTCTGAAACACTGGCTCTTTTTGAAAATTTAAAGATGCTTCATGCTTACTTACTCAAAGCCATGATAACAGGACACTTCAGGCCTGGTCTTCTCTCTGTTTACTTCTGGCCCTTCTTTGGGTGTCCACATCACTGCATGACATGAACACTTCTTATTGGCTGTCCAGAGGTGGGGTCCCCTCAAAATCCACACGAGGGGTGATGTCACCTCAAGAGGACTGTTGTGGATCATCCAGCAGATGACCATCTGCAGCACTGGATTATTGGTCCAGTGCACCTGCAAATAATGCTGGTTAAGGATGGAGGACTTAGGTGAGTATAACTTGTTTTACCAGGTAAAAAAGAACAAAAAAACCTTGCAGAATGGGATAAAGGGAGGTGTGAGGGCGTTTATACTTTGCTAGGAATGGAGGTTTAATTGATAATTATATTTTTAGTACAGTTATCCCTAGATTTTGTCCTGCCAACCTTCAATCTCCAAGTCTGCCATTCAGGATCCACATTAATATTTGTTGTGAGGCTGCTTGAAATCACACCCTATCCCATAGGAGCTGCATGCTCAGTAAATTCCCTATTCATTGCTAAAGGAAGGCCATCAATTGCTGACCTCAACAATTGACAGACAAGCATTTCAATAGGAATGACTGGGGGATCTACTGTGCATACACAGCCCAGCTGGGTTGCTTCCCATGGAGAGGCTCCCAGCAACCCCACGCTAAAGATTTCTGTGGATCTTGTACAGGTAAATGACAGGCTTGGTGGGTTTGCTGGGGATGGTTAGGATAAAATTTTAAGGATAACTATATTAAAGTTATCTGTTAATGGGACTACTTCACCCAAAACTGATACTCAGAATTCTCACTCCTCCTCTTTGTTTTTAGTTATGAATTACACAACAAAATTAAACAGGCGGTGAGGCCTTTTCATGACAGTGAGGTCAGGTAGCCCTTAGAAACTATACAGGTATATTAAAGATAAAGTAGAGGTAAGTCAATATTTTAGTCTAAACTGAAATATCAGTTTTGAGTTGAGTTTTCTTTAATGAGGCAAACTGCATTTTGATCTAAGAAAAAGTTAAATTTGATCTTACAGGTAACAACACTTTGTAGATCATCACTATATTCACATTTTCCATATTAAACCTGAATGTTAAAAGAAATATTATATTAAAAAGTAATCAATGCAAACTATTTATAGTGATAAGACTATAATAGAACAGTAATACTGAAATGTAAAATAAACCATTGGTAACTTTTACTTACCGTGTTTCCCCGAAAGTAAGACCTACCCCAAAAATAAGACCTATCACTATCTTCAGGGATTTCTGTAATATAAGACCTACCACCGAAAATAAGACCTAGTTCGGCGGTAGGGGGCGCACATGTACATGCATCCAAGCAGCCAGCAAGGGGTCTGTTGGAGTGTAGCAAGGAGTGTAAAAATCAATGATACCGGTATGTGCAGCTTGTCTCCTGTCTGCAAGATCACAAAAAAACTTTCTGGCCGCCGCAGCTCCTTCCCTCTCTCACCCCCTCCTGTCGGCCCGTCTGCCCGCCGGTATGTGCAGCTTGTCTCCTGTCTGCAAGATCTCAATAAACTTTCTGGCCGCCACAGCTCCTTCACTCTCTCATCCCCTCCTGTCGGCCTGTCTCGGCTTTTAGGAAATTAGAGCTGCTGCTGGAAAACTACGTTTCCCAGCAGGCACAGCGGCATGGCCAGTGGGGTCAAAGCTGAGGTGAGGGAATTTCTGATTGGCTCCCTGGATGGCATTACAGAGCTCCAGACAGCTGCAGCCAGGTACCGTACTGTGACAGTCACAGTACCATTCTTTCACTCCAATTCTCAGTACATTACAGTACATTACATACCGCTATCTCTGCTCTGTGTGACAGCAGTGTTACTCAGCATATTTTATCATCTTCAATTAATTAGAGATGTTTTTTAAAACAGTTTTATCTCTACCGTATTATTTAAATTATGGTAGAAAAAAAGTATGTGAGGGGATCCTCAATGGGGAAAGTATGCAGTCTATAATGTCCCCATTAAGCATCCCCTCACATACTTTTTTTTGTAACTATAATTTAAATAATAGAGATAAAACTGTTTTATAAAATATCTCTAATTAATTGATGATGATAAAATATGCTCTGGAGGCTGATGCACACTGCTGTCACACAGAGCAGAGATACCGGTATGTAATGTACTGTATCATACAGTACTGGAGAAGGGGAAAAAATAAGACAGCACTGAAGCAAGGCAGGATTTTTACCATGCACTTTAATTTTACCATAATTTCCATCAGTAATGTTCATATTGTCTTTCATAAACCTCAGTGAATCAATTTCATTTGAATATTCCACACCATAAAGTATTATAACAATGCTCTTGAGCAAAAGCACTGTGCTACATTGCATGCAACTAATGACCATATTTCAATTACCATGCTCAGTGAACTCAACAGCATCTGCAAACCTGGTGATCCTTGTCACACGTACTGAGCAGCACATCTTATGTGCCCTTTCTAGGTGGGATTATTATGCCACTGAAAGTAAGGGAAATAATACACTGCAATCAGTCAGCTCAGTAGCTAGAGCTGTGTAGATATTAGTTACATCCATGAAACCTTGCTAATGGAAAGTTCAGTGCCTCTGGGTTGTTATGTGACCGGCTCTCATTACTCCTCAGTTACTAAAATCTGAGACTATGAAATGATATAAATGAATATTAAATTGAAAATGTATCCATTGTCCCTTAGCTCTTTTATCTAGAAATGTCACTTTATTACTGAATTTTGCTGCACTCCATAAAGTCAAAGAACCGGGAAGGTAACGACTTTGAGGTGAATGCATTTTTTGGTATAGGTGGTCAGTCAATTTATTTGGATGTATAAAACAAGAGAAGGAAGATGGTGTATTGATTTTATATGGTATGCATGGTATAGCCATATCTCATATTAACATATCTCATAAGTGTGCACTATATGCATAAAATTGACATTTCCACTATTGATATCAAACATTGACAATACTGCCTAATGAAATTCCAAAACAAACTACAGATAAAATGCATTGTCATTGTGATTTAATAAAAGGAAATGCGCAAGAATAGAAAGAAAATGTTGTGATGATAATTGGAAAGCTTCTTTTGATTCCTGTAGATGCCATGTGCCTAGCAAGTGCAATCTCTCAAAACCTTGCCACCGGCATAACTCATACATGCAGCAGCACAGCGGGCGTGCTTTAATGCTGGACTGCCACCTCCATGTGTCCAGCCAGCTCCACTGTTCTTGGCTGAACCAACAGTGACCAAGCTGTCACCATGGAGAGGTCTCATTATGTTTCTGTGTCAGCAGTGGGGTCCTCCTGGGTCTCCTACCATAGTGTCTCTTTTCATTCAGATGGCGAAGTATAGCGAGAGCTGACACAGTTGTACCCTGTGCCTGAAGGTCAGCTTGAATTTGCCTGGAAGTTGATTGAGGGTCTTTATCCACCATTCCAACAATCCTCCGTTGCAATCTTTGATCAATTGTTCTCTTTCGTCTACGTCCAGGGAGATTAGCTACAGTGCCATGGGCTGTAAACTTCTTCACAATGTTGTGCTCAGTGGACACAGGAACATTGAGATCTCTGGAGATGGAATTGCAACATTCAGATTGTCCATGCATTTGTACAATTTTTGTTCTCAAATCCTCAGACAATTGGCTGTTCTTTCTCTTCTCCGTGACACACAACATAAAAGTTGAGTCAATTTTTCATTATTTTAATTGGTTGCCGGTGTGATTTCTATATTGTCAGCACCTGTTAATTGATTCAGGTGAGTTTAATTACAAATTACAGGAGCATCACCAATGTGGAATGCAAAATGCAATTATTTCCTCCAATTTGAAGAAGGTAGAGGTGCACCGAAATGGAAATGTTAAAACCGAAACAAAACCGAAATTAAAAAAAATGTCAGGCCGAAACCGATACCGAAAATGTTTTTTTTTTTCAATTTTTTAAAATATTTATAATAATTTTTTATAAACTTTTTACAGTTTATATTCATTTTTATTTATTAATTCATTTTTATTAAATATTTTTATTTTTTACTTTACTTTTAGGGGGTTGGGGACTGTGATAGGCGGCTGAGCAGTGTGGGAGGAGAGACGCCGGCCGCTCACAGTGCTCTCGTCCTGCAGCACTCGGCCGGCTGTCACTTTCTTCTCTCCCCGCTGGAACAGCGCCCAGCGGGGAGAAAAGAAACCAGGGATGCGCCGATGTATCGGCCAAAACATGGCTCTTTTGGCATTATGCCAAATGTGCCATTTTCGGCCGATATATTGGTGCATCCCTAGAAGAAGGTGCCAATAATTTTGTCCAGTCCATTATTGGAGTTTTGCGTGGAATGTGTCAGATTTGGTTTTTTCTTTCCCTCCACTTTTTTGTGTCACTTGTAATTGCAACAATTTTCTGTGCAAAGTGGTGCATTATCTGACAAATGCAGGGGTGCCAATATTTTTGGCCATGACACACATACATACATATATACACATGTATATACACATACATACATATACACACACAGTATATACACAATGGCGGTCCTTCACATTACTTTATTAAACAGTCAAATAATTTACCAACCAGGTGCCATCATTTTTATTCCACCCTTGGTCCCAGGCTCAATGCAGTAGTAAGCATCTCTCTAATAATATGCAATTGCAATAAACTATAACAATATAAGTTAGTATAATAATATTATGTAGAATGAATTTCAGCTGTAGGTGGTGAATGATAAAACAAGTAACCTGGAGGCACCTGAGATGTTATGCTGCCACCATTTGCTCCCACCCACCTTGTAATTTTAATCCTGCTAAAACATTTTCCAAAATTGTAGAAATTTTTACAACCTCTATTACATTTTCCATAATAAACATTTTTTGAAAAAAACTTAGAAATAGCCATTATATTAGGTAATTAAAGTGTGTTTCTTTCACCCCTGGACACAGCTAAGGCAGAAAAATGGGATTTAACTGTCTAAAATGTATAAGACATTATTTCAAAATTTTATTTTTCATTTAATAAGAAATTCTCTCTTAGAAATAATATCTAACTGGAAAATGAAAGAAAAACAAAGCAAATTGAAATTGTCTAGAACTGAACTGTATTCATATTCCAAATGTAAATGATGCTTTGATATCCTTGATGTAAATATTTAATGTGTGAGAGCTCAAATAGCTTTCTCCACTAACAAGTCAGTGTGTTATTGTTTTATTAGTTGACCTTAGCTTGTAACCTGTTATATTATTAGAAAGCAAAACAACATGGCAGACTATTATAAAGCAATTTAAGACATCAATTTCAAGAAAATATATCATTTTTTATTAAGTGGCTTATGCATTTATTCTATCCATGTTCCTCATCGGCAACAGTAAAACTTAGAAAGTCACTAGTAAATGAAAATGATACGTGAATATTGATGTAGAGGATACAAAAGGAGATCCCTACAAGGTTACTAAAGTATAAATTCTCAGTAAGGTGCTACACACAAGGTGCTTCTTTTATGCTATTATCCTCTCTTTTTACTTCATATATATTTAATATGAGGAACTGGAACATGGTTCACTTTTACAAAAGGCTTTGGAATTTGCAACATAATAGCAGCCTTTAAAGCACAAAATGCAGGCTTCCGCAAAGCAAGCATCTGCACCATCAGAAAAGTTGTGCACAAATCATGTCAACTGTCTGGTAACGTGGCACAGAGGTTAAGTGCTTTGTATGTTGCATATAAGTGTAAAGAAAAAATACAGTAAACATGAAGAAAGTTATTATGCTGGAGAACAGCCTAAACTATAATACCTTCTATTTTACTGACTATCAGAAAGGTTCAGCGGTGCTTTGTTTGCTGAGAGTTCATATGCTGAATAATAGATACTATAATATTACTCTGACAATGCGTCTAAAAAAAAAAATCACGAGGGCATACTAAAAAAAAAAAAAGGAAAAAAAGAAAATGTGTTCATGGTACCCTTAGCAATCAAGAGGAAGTTTTATTTTCATGTTCTACAGCTTTAGTCTAACTAAACGTTGTGGCCAGGAGATGCTTTTATTATTGTTCAGTTATTCTTCAATGTTCCTAACTCCAAACAGTTTGTACAAAGAAGCAATGAGCAACTTAAAAGTACAGTTCAGTGCATTATGATAATTTTATTTTGTCCACCAAAATGGACTACAGAAATATGAAAAGGGTTTTTGTTTTGTAGTTAAATAGAGCAGGGAGTGTCTGCTGGGATATTGAAGGCTAGAAGAAATTAACACTGCACTTTTGTGGTCAAATTAAATGCATTTTGCTTTACTATAAATGTATTTAAAAAAATAACTGATTGTGCTGCATTTCAGAAGATGAACAGATCCTTGTATTCAAATAGCACAGCTCTTACAAGCTTAATTTGCTGGCGAACACATTAACATTATCTTTCTTCAAATCCCTCAGTAGAAAAATGGAGCTAGTATTACTTACATTGCTGTTTTTGCTCCTCTTTCTAGTTATAGTAGTATATCACAATCCTGAACACTCTCTTCTTAGTGCACATTTTGAATATCAAGTGGGCCTGCTGCAATTAGTGATTTAGAAGAAAGTTTGAAAAAATATGTCCTGCATTGTATTCTATTCCTTTGATCCATTGTAAAGAAGCTGATAAATGTAAGAGCTTAAAATGTTGTATTTCAATAGCAGGTATGTCAATCTATGTCTGCATTCTCTGTCAACTGGCAAATGACAGTGACCACTTACAGTGATTACAAAATGTGGCAAACACGCTATATATGTCCTATCTTTACAACCTGGTAGCTTTGATCGTCATCTTTTTGATTATATCACTATTACCACGTTCCATTTTAGCTCCATTCTTTAGTTCTCTCTGGGGGTTTAAAAGTCGTTTCTGTATGCCTTGGCAGGTGAATCGGTCTTCTCTTTGCTAAATTGTCTTCCGGGAAAGATGAAGAATTCATGCATTGATTGTGACCACAGCCTTGCTTGAAAAGGGGTATAAAAGACTACTGACCTTTCCTCTGATCTGATTAAGGTGGTTATCTTCATATTATTAAGTAATTAAGGAAGGAACACATTAGGATACAGTTTGGTTTAGGGCCTTTCTGTCTTGGCTTAAAATGTGTTGAACATTGACAGCTAACCCAGTTTCCATTCTTTCCTGTTGCTCAGAACCACAGGGGAAGATAAAATGCATATTTCACATCACATTTTGCCTAAAGGCTCTCAGTAAAATTTAATTTTCTTACAGCATTGATTTTTCCATTATAGGTTGTAACAGTCTAATGATATCTCGTAAGAATTTTTAGTGTTAAGAAAAAAGGATGTAAATGACTTAGCAATGATAACGGCAGATGATTCAGGATTTCATCCTGTTATCAGATCAGAGATTATCTTCCTGGCTGACTGGGATTTAGTTTTGTAAACTACCTGAACAGAAAAATGTATTTTTCTTTATGTAAGAACATGGTGCAAAGGTATGTGATATCTAGAATGTGTATAGAACATGATATTTAAAATACAGATGCAAAAATCCCCTAATTTACTAAAAGCATATGTAAGCATACTCATCAAAACCCTCATATAAACTTTAAAACTTGTTTTTGGCTTTGGTTCTCCTTTGGGTCACAAGGGCACATTTACTTCTTTGACCCAAAGTCAGCATATAGCAAGTTACTTCCCGCTATATGCTGACATCGCAGAACCACGCTGCATCTGGGAAGGATCCTGACAATATTGTCAGATCAGCCCTGCTACCTGACAGCTGGCTCTGCCTCCCTAGAGTCAGAGCCAGGTGTGCCCACCCCTCCCATCTGTCCCTCCGGTGAGCACTGGAGAATCGGAGAGGGGGGAATCCCTGCAGGAAGCGGTGACTGACAGTCACTGCTCTGTGCAAGGAGAAGACCGTAAGCTGAGCGATCATTGGTTTGTGATCGCTCAGTACTCAATCTATAGAGCCAGGGTGAGACAGCTGCAGTGTCACGTGCCTGCTCAAAGTATTGGGAAGAGCACATTTTACTCTCCCAATACATGTCTTTCAACATGATCATGTTATATCAAACCTCGTTGTCAAAATTTTAAAGTTTTATTAAAATAATACATACTGATATAAGGTGACAATGCTCTGTCCTTGCATCACAATTGTGTTCCTGGGTTGTGATCCAGTCACATGAGCTTCCAATGGAGAATACATGTTTAATACCAATTATGCAGGCAAGGTCAATTACTGTAACCATTAGGAAACCTAACCAGCCATTGCTGGAGAACATTTGGAGAAACAAGGGGATGCAAACAGACTGCTGGAGATCACCATCAATGAGATGCCACACAGGATAAAAAAATAATAAAATTAATATTTTGTTAAAAGAAAAAACGGCAATTGTTTATGGTATACATTGTTTTAGCAAACTTTAATTTCATTCGGGTTTATTAATACTTTTGCTACTAGGAAGAGATGCCGATCTTATATGGTAACAAGATGTCTTCATCATGGTACATGCACCAAAAAAGACTGCCATTATTCTTTAAGGCTGGACCCTGTCCACAGCTCAGCTTAAGAGGAAGCAATGTTGAGGGAGTGAACATCACACTGTACACATTGTACAATTCTCCACTTAACCCTTATTTTGGTAGTGTGCAATGGGCATACCTTGAAATTCCCAAAGTTGTGAATGAACTTGCCTTGGCACCACTGATCTCAGTGATTAGTGACTAGGTGCATTTGGGTGGTCGGCAACAGATATGGGAAGCACTTGAACTAACACTCATGTTATCTTCTACATATGCATGTTTCCATGTATATCAATTGATTGCAAATTCAGTGAAAGAAATTGTCAGCTGTTATTTACTATATTTTAAGGCTGCTGTTTCTATCAACCTGTATACAGCTGGGTCTTAGTTCAACTAGTACCCCATATTAGCCGAACAATGGTTTTTCTTATTTCCCATAGGATCCATATCTTACAAATCTGGCTGACATCATTAAATTGTAACCAAAGCCCACAACTGAATGACTACTTTTTTTATAAAAAAAGATTTTTGAAACTAAGGGGTCTATTCACTAAGCTGCCGAAGGATCTAGCCGTAGCTTCGGCTGATCCCTCGGCTAGCCCCGGCCCCAGGACCCCTTCAGTTCAGCAGAACCGAAGGGCTGCTGTACGGGCTATTCACTATAGCCCGTACAGCTCCTGAAGTTGGCCGAGTGGCTCAGTCGAGCCGAAGGCATATGCCTCGGCTCGACTGAGCCGAGGTTAAAGCCGAAGCTGGGCGAATGGCCGGCCACCGGCCAGCCGACAGCCTGCTTCTGACAGCTGGGCGGAGCCAGCCGTCATCTCACGGCTGACTCCGACCACTTGCAGAGAGATCAGCGTCCCTGGTTACTAAGTAATCAGGGACTCTATTTGTCATTACACACTGAGAACCTGGCAGGGCCGCTATGATATCACAACGGCCTCTCTGGGTTCTCATGACGCTGATCTGTCATTACTCTCCCGGACGCTCTGGGAGTCTAATACGGCTCTCGGCCGCCCAGGAGAGAAACACTTTCTCCCGGAAAGGTTTACTCTGCTCGATCGGGCAGAGTACACCTTTCCTTGCGATCTGTTTTTTTTTCTGACATGGGGCCGCTGGCTGCCCTCAGTCAGAAAAAAAAAAGCCAGCATAGAAATGCATAGCTAGATTCCTATTGGCTATTTCACTTTGCAATAGCCAATAGCAAAGTAGCTATTGCACCCGCCCACTGCTGCTGTCATTCAGCATGGGGGGACCTGCAGTTCTCCATCAGGTCCCCTTCTGGTGATTGAACGCAGCAGAGGGTGGGTGCAATAGCTAATTTGCTATTGCAAAGTGAAATAGCCAATAGGAATCTAGCTATGCATGCCAATGGAGGTTTTTTTTTTTTTTTATTCTGACGGTAACAGAACCACCCGGCCAATAGAAAACAGTTGGGCAGAGCTAGCCGTCACTGCTAGCTCCGCCCAATTGTTTTCTATTTTAATTTTTTACTTTTTTAACTGTTTTTCTATTCTGCTTGGTACCACAGAGGTACCGGGCAGAATAGCCGAGGAGGAGGATTTGGTGACTATAACTTGGTTATTTTTCATATACATAGCCCCCCTATGTGATAGCAATTATGCTGTTTCACTGAAAATGTTAAACTTGTGCATTATGGGTATCTATTTACTCATCGTAACCTCATATTTTTCAAATAAACTTGGTATTATATAGTGTTTTGGGCACTAAAATTAACGTAAGTGTATTGTTTACAAAAAAAATTGGGTTCGATAAAGAATTGTGCTAATATCATGCAACGTATCTTTATTCTACAGAGTCTGTGCTTTCAGGAAATACATAAACAGTACTAAATGAGTCAGAGCAGTGATCCACACTGCACTCTTCTCTCCTGTTGTGTTAAGACAGCTACTTACAAGAGGGCATCGGAGAGAGAGAGAGCCTGAAGGCATGCAACTCCCACTCAACATTTTCTCATGACAAAACCCATGATGCTCTGCTACATATTTATCATAGGGACAATAAATAGATAGATAGATAGATAGATAGATAGATAGATAGATAGATAGGATAGGTAGATGCACTAGCTTAAAAAGCTTACACATTAAAAAAAAACAATATAGCTTTACATGTATTATACATGTATTACAGTAGATAAGGTGCATAAATTGAACTGCACAAGAAATCTGACAATTTTTGGGTGATTTTGCCGATTTCCAATGTACCTGGGCATTTTTCCAAATTTCCACCAAGGTAACAAATACATATTTCTACTGACCTCCAATGTAGGGTGTATTTAATCTCTCAATGAACATTAATGTAAGGTGGCCCTCTTCCACTGACCACAATGAAAGAGGACCCTTCACCAATTAAAACTAATGTAAGGATGCATTTTTCTACTGACCACTAATGTAAGGGGGTATTCATTCTTTTCCCCTTGACCATAATGGTAAGATAGCACCTCTCTCACTGACCACCAACGTATAGGAGTACTACTACACTGAATACCAAGGTAAGGGAGGTACTACACCAACCATTGTTGTAAGGGGACTCTTCTCCAACAGAGCATGAATGTAAGTTGCCATCTCTTCCACTGACTATCAATATAAGGGGCATTTCTCTGCTGATGCTCAATATAAGGGGACACTTTCCACTGACATCCAGTGTAAGGGGGGCGTCTATACTGTACACCAATATAAAGGGTACTTATCCACTAACCATAAATGTATGGGACACATACTATGCTGGTTCTTAGTATCATATGTAGCATTTGTGTGAATGTAGGTGTGAAAGAGTGAAAGAATGTGTATATATAACATTCTTTGTCGTCCACTTTGGTTTTATATTTCTCTCTCTCTCTCTCTCTCTCTCTCTCTCTCTCTCTATCTATCTATCTATCTATCTATCTATGTCTTTGTCATTCTAAAGAAATGAAACTGTAAACAAGTTGCAGGAACCAGCCCATTTTGAAGGTCATTTCATAGATAGATAGATATAGGCGCATGCAGTCAGAATTATGATAATTACAAGGCATATAATGTAGTGTACTAGTTAATAAACTTTAGGAATTGCTTTTAAGCTGAGATCAAGTGTGTATGTCAGTTTGCAACCATGCAAAATAAAAGGGCAATATTTATTATATAACAAACAATCTAGCAAAGTCAATTTAGCGAAGCCCTGAGCCAGGAGTGAACATGGGAAACTGTGTAGGTGAACAAACCCACCCAACTGGGACCCACAGAGACAAAAGGCGCCTGGTAAGCAACCTTTTTGCTTACTGTAGTCTGTCTGATGGGGTTTTCATGGGTGTCTAGCTGCAAGGTATCCTAGCTTTACAATGCGGACCTTTGTTGTATAAATCCTGCACTGTTCATTGTTTATTTGTAATTTGTTGTACCCAGTGTTGTTGAGTCATCTCCACAAACAGTGGCTGCCTAGCGCAGAAGGTTGAGTCTCCGATCAGGTGTGTGAGATGAGACAGACCAACAAAAGGTGTGCCTTTTTTTAAAAGGAATGGTCAGCCTAGGAGAGACTATTTTGGGGGAATGTAGGCAGGAGTGTAGTGCCAGGATCTATGGTCGTTAATAAGCTTGTACCCCTACTATGTCAGTGAACATAGTATTGGCTCAACCACATACCACCAGAAGGTACATTAAACCCTAGCGAATGGAAACAAAATTACTTTTAAAGAACAGTGCACAAATTGCAGAATATGAATTGTTTCCAGTAGATACTCTATGACTAACCAAGAGTGAGAACCTAGAGAAAAAGAATTGGCTACATATCAGACAAAGTAATATTTTATGGAATACCCTTTGAATCTAAGAAATTGTCCCCTCTCTCCTATGCTACATTAGTGGGAGCAGGTTTGTTAACTCTAGATACAGTTCCCATCGTACCAGTGGCACAATAAGCCCCAGCAATGCTACAGGTATCACCCTTTAGCTCAAGGCAATCAGGTATATACAATCTTTTTGTTGATGGTTTCCAATATTATTCCGCTGATGGGATCCCACACACAGGATTTACAGTAACAATAGGCAGATACTTACTTACACAAGAATCTTTATCAGCACATATGTCAGCTCAGGAAGCTGAATTATATGCACCTGAAGCAGCTTGTATGTGGTTAAAAGAAAGGAAATGTCTATGCAGACAACAGATATGCTTTCGGGGGTTGCGCACAATTTTAGTCCTATCTGGAAGGCTAGAGACTTTGACATGTGCAGGGAGACTGGTCAGGCATGCCAAACCATTGAGGTGGCCATTCTAAATGTAAAGGCCCATACAACAGCAGGTACAAGAGAAGTAGAAAGGGGCAGGGCAGTGGATGAGGCAGCGAAGCAAGCTGCTCCCCAATTAGTTGGAACAGCTGGAGGCGCAGGCATAAGATGAGGAAGACTTAGTCTGTCTGCAAACCTAGCACCTGAGAAGGTAAAATGAACTGTGGATTTGCAGGACTCTATGTTGTCTCCCAAAAGCTCTGTTCCTGTAGCGACACAACTTGCAGCTGGGCCACTTGTCCAAAATGCAATGATTGCTTGCATAGGTAAGCTATGGATAGCGCCAGGGTTTGATACCCGATTCTGAGGGTCCTGCCTGACCAGTGCTCGGCACAATCTAGGAAGAATGGTGACTGTCCCTTTGAGACACTCCCCTAAGCCTAAGTACCCCTTTGAGGCTCCAGATAGATTAGATTCAGCTACCCATGTGTGAATCCTATGAGTATGTTTTGATGTGTGTTGACATGTTCTCAGCCTCAGCTGAGAGGCTAGGTTCAATTCAAATGAATGTTCAACCCAAACCTAAAGCTTATCCCTACTTTTTAATGAAAACACACTTTGGATTTTATAAACTGGAACTATCATTATACTGTGATCCTATATAAAAGTCTGAGCCAAGAAACCATGTTTTAGAGCCAGAAACACCCTGGATATGAAATTGCTACACTTATCAAATGACTAGTATGCTAGATGCACAAGGACACAAGTCAATGCAGTAGCAAATAGGGAAATGCAAAGTGCAAAGGCTTTAGATTTGCATCCCATTTATCACTCAATAGATGGTGACATTGGATCCTAATTATTACAGTTACATTACAATGCTATGCCCTACAATTCTGTGAAAAAAATAATGTTTTAGGCAATGCATTTTGACACTGTGGGAAGAAAATTAGCTGGCTTTCCACAATTTAATTTAGCATTTAAATCACAGCAGTCATATGTCTTCACATAAATGTATTTTGATGATCACACACAATTTACAACTGCTGCCAAATCTGCCAAGGCCAAGGATTCGAACCTCCATATGCTTTATAGATTCATAGAGTGGAATAATTTCAGGTATAATTTGTGACATCAGGTTTTTCAAATATTCAAGGCTATTTTTTGTGCATATCTATTGTATATATCAAAAGTTTAGCTAAATGCTTAACCATGATTTTTCAATGCATGTTTTTTAACATCATACTACTATACTATTGTTTGTAATGTTAAAAACATGCCAAAAAGGCAGTGAAGTAAAACAGCCAATTCATGTAGCATCAAATAAAACAACATAAAATGTGTCAAAAGCATGATCATATTACACAAAAGTTGCCTGCAAATCACTTTAAAGTAGGGCTGTTACAGATTAAAATTTTCGTGTTCGATTAATCAAATTTTTTTAAAATAGATTAATAGATTAATTTCGCTTAATTATAACACACATACAGAATTCCTGTCTAAGCAACAATGGTAATGGGGACAGGGCCACACAAAGAAATTTAAAAATAGGGTAAAGTAAAAAAATTAACACGTTCAGGTTTTATTGAAAGGGGAGGGTTACAAAAATGGAAAAGTGAATGTCCCCTGGAAGCTGCTCTCTTCCATGTGTATATGGGCCGGTTGGTTATTAAATAATCCACTCCATTTTTAATATTGCTCATGTAAGAGCCATATCATTGTCGTGGATGGACTAGGTCCATCATGTTGGTGTACTGAAGGGCAAGATGAGATGCCTTTAGTTGATTACAAACAGGATTGCTGCACACTGGGGTCCATGTTTTATTAAAAACCTTTATAAGCCAGTAACAGATATTTTTGGAATTGGAGAGTTGGGTAGCTGCTTACAAAGATTGATACGATAGATTTTATAGTATCTGGGCCACCTGGCTATTACGTTTCCCTGGGTCTAAGACAGATAAGGGCAGATAATGCTCATTCCCTGCATGTACAAAATTAGATTTTTAGATCTGTGCCATAGTAGCTGCTTCTATTCATACACCTATCTACTCACCTTGGAGTGGGCCACTCACCTGTATTGGAACTTATATAGCTTCACATCTGGTAAATCTACACTGTACTGTTGTATGATTTTCTATTCGTAATGTTTCACTAATTTTCTCCCCCTTCCTAACGAAGGGAAGGGGGGAGGAGTCCGGTGACGTCACAGACATCGACGTCACCTGACTCCTCCCCCCTTCCCTTCGTTAGCCGACGGAGCCACTTGGGGAAGGGGGGAGGAGTCCGGTGATGTCGATGTCCGTGACGTCACCGGATCTCTGACGGAACTCACGGAAGCCAGCGGAGAGGGGAGCACCGATCAAAAAAATGTAATCGATCAAAAAAATTTACGATTAATCAAGGAATTAATAGTTAATATCCGCAGCCCTTCTTTAAAGTTAACCTGTGCTTTGTCTATGCAGGAAAAAAACAACACTTCACTCCTCTGATGAGCCACATAAATAAATAATTTTAAATGGGATTTTTAAGGTGACATCATACTAATACATATATAGATTTAATGTTCACAACATTTTGTTGTATCCAATATACAACAACAACAAAAAACCAAAGAACAAGACAATTGTAAAAACATTTTGGTGGAACACAAATCTAAATACAAGATTCCAAACTTTACAGAATTGCCCCTGTTTGCCAATATTCACTATATATGCTATATTTTTACTTTTGTATACATGTTGTAATAATAACAGACATCCTAGGTCCCTAGTATCTACATTAATTTCAATAGTATGACTGTAGTAGCCACATTTTAATGCATTTTTCAATCAATTTTTTTTCTCAAAGATTGCAGTAAGGCAGGTTAGGTCCTTCTAAGCCATTTGACCTAAGCTCAAAGGCAAGACAGTGCATTATAGTTGCTATGGTGAGTTCCTGTATTTGTCAGGTCTGTGAAGCCATGATGATGGTTATCCCGAACCTTAACCCTATGTAAGGCATTGGCGAACACAACTAAAAGCTGCACCGGCACCAATATTTACATAACTGTCATCTCTGAAACAGCATCTTAGTCCAGATGCTGACCCTGGTTAGTGCTTGAACAAAGATGGCACCATCCTTTTTTGTTAGAGAAGTAAAAAATACCTGTAAATATAACCATTATTATCTGTTAATTATACACTTTTTTTAGCATACCTGCACTTAACAGGAAATAATATATCTAATCCTAGGTCGCCTTTAAATATAAATGCTACATTTTAAAATATCTATAGTTAGAAATATTTGTTTTTAAAGTTTGTGCCAGGTATCTTTAGATAGACACATCCCTGTGATATCAGTGGTTTGTATCACAACAACATATTTTGATTCTCATCTATTATAACATATGTGCTCATGTCTTACTTTGTATATAGCCAGCTGCTCATGTGCACCAAGTTAAGAAGAGGACCAGGTGTTCCTGATTTCCACTTACACAGTTTCTGGTGATTGCTGATGTGTGAAAAACATCAAACACTTTTCCCATTATTCTTTTTGAATACAAAGGATAAAAAGGTATGATGCTTTCTACAAAGCGTCACTCTGTGCAACATAAAATGCATTGTGCTAAATTAATATATAACTATGATAGTTCCCTTGTATAAAATCAGGCCCATAGATCTTTCTATTTATAAAAGGTTGCATGATACATTGCATTGTGTTCAATCACAGGCACTGCAGAAAAGCATTTTTTGTATAATACCTGTTTCTCAAAGTGGCATTGTATGCTTTTTTTGTGTGAATAATTACAATGGTTCAGGAATATATTTGTTTGGGCATTCTAAAAATAATGTTATTGATGTTTTCAAAAAAATGTGTTTAAATGATTTCAGTATAAAGTAGCACCACAACAAAATAATGCTTCCCTCTTGCATTAGTCTGTCTATAAAGAGTATACACTGAGTGGCCAGATTATTATGACCACCCCATCAGTACTTCGTTGGGCCACGAGATGACTCCACGAGATGACTTAGTTGGGCTGCCTCGTGACTCCACGAGATGTTGAAAGGTGATGCGAGGAATCTGGCACTGCACTGTTGCCCTTCTGTTGTCATGTACCAGTCTTACCACTCTCCGTTCTGCCCTAACATTGACTAGTCGCTGACGGCCACAATTTGCACGTTCAGACCCAGATTTTGTCTTTAAACACTTTAACAACAGCTGCTCTTGAACATTTAATGAATTCTGCTGTTTTGCTGATACTCGTTCCATGCTGATACTCGCTCCATGGCTGGAGTGCCAACAATCATCCCACGTTCAAAGGCTGCTAACTCGCGTTGTTTACCCATATCTTCAGAAAAAAATCACTTCTACTGTCGTGGTAAACAACCTGCTTCCCTATTTATAATGGTCTGGACATCTAGCAACTCCAGCGCAAAATCATAGATAATTATAGCTAATTTGCCTACAAACATCAGGTGGTCATAATAATCTGGGCATTCAGTGTATACACATATCACTATTGGAATGTCCTATATCCACTCCCAGCTTAGTAACTGCAGCTTCAGTAATTATGGCTGATGCAACACTTCACACAGTTATATTTTAGTAGATTTTGTACAACCATTATAGTCTGTCACAGCTGCATTAAACTAGTGTAGGGATTGCAAAATGTCAACCACAACAGGCCTGGACAAAGACAGAAACAGATAAAGCTCAGTTCAAACAACAAAAACCCTCTTCCTATGAATTCAGTATTGGTATCACCATTCCAGCATTGTTCTGTCTGACAGCAGTGGCTCTGCTGACATTCAGCATCTAGCATCACACCACCACAACTCTGCCCAGTGATGAAGCAGTCACAGCAAATAGAGACTAGACACACTAACACCGATGTACAAGGGAACTTTTTTTTGTCTGATAAGAGGACCCTTAAACCACCGAACACCAATGTAAAGGAGGACCTTCCACCACTAAACAGCAATGTAAAGTTTTTTTTCCCCCTGCATTGAAAACTATGGATGAGCTCAGGTTGGGACTGAACTTTAGGTGGATGTGCCCATGGCATTTCCTTGTTTAATCATCTGCGGTAGGGGCATTCCCCTGGAAGCAAACAAAGGGGCAGGATGCTTGTGCTGATGTCAATTACCTAATATGGACACATAGCCATATTAAGTAAATGTAATTTAACAAATATAGGTATATAGCCATATAAGGTAAATGGCATCACTGCATCCTGCCCTTTATGTTAAGCTGCGAGCAGGGAATTCACCACCAGCATCTGATTTGGTGGCATGGAAGGAGCCACTCATTGTGTTTGGGAGTGGCTCCTTCAGGGTTTGGAGGAGCTCAGATTCAGACCCGGTCTGGTCTGAACCAGAACTCATCTCTATTAAAAACTCTAATGTAACTAGAAAAGTCATACCAATGGACAACAATAGAAAGGGGGACTTCACAAATGAATACGAATAAAGAGTGGCCTTTCACCACATAACACCAATGTAAAGGGGGCCCTTCCAACACTGAACACCACTGTGGGTCTTTCCCCCATCGAACTCCAGTATAAGACGGGAGACCTTCCGCCACTGAATACCAAAGTAAAGTGGGTTTCAGCACTAAAAACCAATGTAACTAGGTGCTCCCACCAGTGAACACTAATGCACAGGGGACCTTTCTGCTACTGAACACAAATGTAAAGGACCAGGCCATTTTTCAGTATTCAGCGCTGCAGTACTTTGACATTTATTCCATCATGCAATGATGTACTGAAATTATTTTTCTATCATTTTTGGGAAAACATAGAGCTTTTTTTAGGTGGTATTTAATCACCACTGGGGTTTTCTTTTTTATTATATAGAAAAAAAAGTACCGAAAATTTTTTGGGGAAAAACAGTTTTTTTATGTTATGTAACATTATCACCCCAATTTTTTGGTAAAATTTAAAAGACGGGGTCAAGTCGGATAAATAGACATCAAACAGGTCAAGCCTTAAAATTGTGCGTGCCAGCAAAAGTGCAAAAAAACGACCACACCCAAAATTGTCCATAGGCAATGCTTTAACTGCTTTTACTGCTCATCAATTAAGTGTTATCAGTGATTAATTGCCCTAAAATTATTGCTCGCACTCCGATGTTCACGGTGATATGTAACATGTGCAGCACAATGGGTGCAATCGATGTTTTCACATGTAGGCAAACCCAACGCATGTTTGCGTGTGTATGTAGGGTCGGGGGACTTTAACTTTGTGTTTTCTAAAAAAAATTATAACTAATTTTTTATGCTTCTTTAATTTTTCTAAACCTTTTTTTTTTACATTCAACATTATTGCCATCACCTAGGGGCATTTTTGTTATGTTCTCTTATTAACCTCTTGCCGTCCGCCCGTAGTAAAAAAACGGAAGCACAAAAAGAAAAATATTATCAACTACCACCAACATAACTTAAGAGAATGTAAAAAAAGGCAAGTTAAATATACACATATCTATAAAAAAAGATTATCGAGAAATGGATACATTTTCCCCTGTAATAAGGATTTAAAAAGTATCTGTCTTCAGGCAGCTATCAAAGTGAAGTCTTTTTCAGAATTGTAGGACTAAAGAGTTTTATCTTGAAATCTGATGCTTTTAAAACAGAGTTTCTGTCTTTTTAGATGTTCAGGAAGAATTATTTGAATCTGCTTGATGCCTTTAAGGCTATAAAGAAGGTAAAGTATAGGACTATTATTTTGAAGATTCTTTGTGGTTGCTATGACATCTACTAATGAGGTGAGTGCCCTCTTCAACACTTTCTCTTATACAATGAACACTACACTAGTGACGGCAGGAGAGAATGCTCTCAGTCACGGATCTGTTCAATAGGTTTCAATCAATGGTTTGAAAAGCAGTGAGGTAGCAATGTTTTTTTTTTCTTCTAATGTAGCACTGAACAACTCACTAATCAATATATTAAGTCTTCAGAGTTAAAAGTTGGTGAACTCAATTACTCCTGTTGTTCTGATGTAATATTAATTGGCTATACCTATGTCTGCAATTGTGACCGTGCTAGATATATTTAATAACTGTGACAGACTCATTTGTAAAATGATCATGACATCTAAATTAAAAGCATAATAAATGTCAAAAACAGATGACAACAGAGAAATAAATATAAAATAGAACCTTTATAAAATGAATTGTTATATGTGCTATATAATGTGCTGTATTTTTGTAGTTTTAAAAGAGAATTCTGAAAAGCACAGAATATGACTTAATTATCACTTAATATTCAATTTTAAATGTGATCTCCAAAAGTATACATTTAAAGGCTAAGTTCACCTTTTGGGCCATGTTTCATGTTATCCCTCTAATCAGAATGTAACATGAAACATGGTCACATTGGCAACCCTCCACACCCTCCCCTTCCATGATTTGCAGGGTTCTTCTCCCCGCAGGCTAGTTTCGATTTATTTACTTTGGCGTGGCTCCACCCACACAGTCACACCATCTATTCACAGGTCCTTTGACAGGATTTGTGAATGTAGAAACTACAAGACCCACAAGATACCATGGCAGAGCAACTTGTAGTTCTAATACAAGGGAGTCCCTAAAAGTCCCTAATACAAGGGAGGTGACAACACTGCACTTGTTTATTTATTATTCCTCCTGCCCATATTGCTGAATGTCTGTACTGAAGTATGGACATGGTTGGGAGGAAGAGTGTTCAGGAGTCAGAGCATTGCATCCACAATCCACATATTGCAATGCTTAACTGGTTCCAATGCAAAAAAAAGAATAAATGCACTTTTCTTTTATGAAGAACTGTGCACGTATAATTTTTTTTTTCCTCAAAAAGTGGACTTTGCCTTTAAATGTTAAAGTATGGTTCCTGTGATCTGTTTTGATTACAATTATCTTATTTTTGCTCTAACAGTTTTTGATACCCAAGCCAGTTTTTCTATCATATTCAAGTGGGTGGCAGGGCTAAAAATCACTGGACCCTGGTGCAAAACTATTACAAATCTTTCAATGGCTAAATTCAGCTCTTGGGCTTCTGGAAACTCCCTTTTAAAGATGATCTTCAGACAAACAGCTAAATACAGAAATTAAATATATGATTACGTGAACTGTTGGAACCGCCAAAGGATTAGTAAACGTTTGACCATTCTTGCAATCTTGGCACCCCTTTCAAAGAACATAGTCAGGTAGGTGACCTCACACCATTTCCTTTGATTGTACAGTCAAGGAGAAACAGCAAAGTAATTAGGCCCTCACTCTGCCCTAGTCTCCAATATGCCTGTACATACCACTGACTGACAGCACTGTGCAACACAAATGAGCCCCAATTGGGAAAGGAAAGGACAGCATTTTGAACCAGTGTGCTGCTCTGAATGGGTTTACAGGGGGCATTTATCAAGCCACATTTTGGTATTCATGCTAGCTTTATGTAAAAAATACACTTAAGGGCATGACTGGATTACATTGTGTTATCTGCCTGGAGTTCATCTTTAAAGAAGAACTCCGGGAAGAAGAAAACGTAATCTTTGCAGTGGGGGCTACACATGTACTGCAAGGATTAAGTGCTCATTTTCGTCTAGGGTGCAAAATAACAGCGATATACTCTCCTGAACCTTAGTGCCACCTGGCTGCTAGACCGATCCCTACAGCTTATCTCGCACACAAAAAATAATACACTCCCCCAGTTATAAGTCCCCCCACACACATAACATAATATACTCCCCCCTTATTACCCACCCTCCACACACATAAAATATTATGCTCCCCCTTATTAACTCCCCACACACATAAAATAATACACCCCCCTTATTAACCCCCCACACACATCAAATAATATACTCCCCCTTATTAACCACCCCACACATAAAATAATACGCTCCCCCTTATTAACTCCCCACACACATAAAATAATACACTCCCCCTTATTAACCCCCCAAATACATCAAATAATATTCTCCCCCTTATTAACCACCCCACACATAAAATAATACGCTCCCCCTTATTAAC
>NW_017306556.1:1478740-1480705 GCF_000935625.1 Nanorana parkeri
AACCCCACACACACACACAAAATAATAATACACTCATCCCCCGAGCCCCCTCACCTGTTCAGGTCTTTGCAGGGAGGAGGCTGTGAGCAGGATCAATCCCTGGTTATCTGGGGATGATTAGTGAGGTCTGCAGCAGATCTCACTAATCACCCCCAGATAACCAGGGATCGATCCTCCTCACAGACATCCTTTCTTTCGGCCAGAGCTCAGGACTGTTCTGTTGATCTGCATCCGACACCGATGCAGACCGTGGAGCTGCTCTCGCAGCCGTGTGCCTGACATGTCAGCTGGCTGCGGGCCACATAGTACCGGCTCGCGGGCCGGAGTTGGTCCGTGGACCGGTACTTGGACACCCAAATTTCCACTGGAGACCCAAATTTTGAGCCCTGGTCTACAGGGTCCGAATCTTCATATTGTTTCTGGACTCTTTTAAAGCTAATTTGCAAGCTGTTGTTAAAAAGGGCATGGGTAGATGAGAACTTCTATGGGAAACATGTACCAACGAAAACAAAAATAATGTAAAAAAAAATTGGGGGTGCCTTAAAGCTGCAAGCAAAGTTACAGAACAGTACAATGTAGTCCTTTAAAGTGGCATAAATACAATTAAAAAAGCGTTGTTGTGTTTTCCCTAAAATTCATACTAGACACTTCTCTAAGCACGCAGCCTAGGTAGTCAGGAAAGGGAGGACAGGCTTCATGCTCCCCTCTTTTTCCTGAACCACACCAGGCCACCCTTTGAGGAGGTACCTTGCAAGGAAGGAGCAGCCAAGCCTCCCCCCTTGAAAGCCACCTTATCCATATGTTGCGGGACAAGGACCTCATCCCTACATCTGGTCCACAAGAGGATGTGGGGGCTTGTTGCTGAGAATTATAGGCATATGGAAGCCCTCTTTGGAATAGGGAGGCCCCAAGATACCCCCACAGGAAAATAAGTACGGAGTACATTATTGCCCCTTATTACGCATTTAAAAAAAAAGGAAAATGTAAATAGACATCCGGATAAATGACACACAGCTTTAAAATACTTCCACTCTGCCTTATTATGTTTCTCCACTGCCATGATGACCTGCTTGAATATCTGCCACACAAGCACACCGTTTTGTTTTTTTGCTCAACAAATGCAGGGTTCATATCTTACAGAGAACACAGAATTACTGACCACTGCAGATTATTAAGTATGAACATCAGGTAAAAGGCTGAGCAGTGGTATTTGGCTTCTTTTAGCATACACTGTATAACATAAGCCCATGTACATGACAAGTTTACTAGCTCAGTGAGTCAATGAAATTTATCAAAAGGCACAATTGCTGTGTTTGAGCTGTGTGGCAAATAATTAAAGACACACCAGCCCTTCTGATGTTGCACTTGCCAAAATGTCAGCCCTGGCCTGGAGGATAAACTATCATTGTTTATCATGCTGACCTGCCATTTTAATGGAACAGAGTTATACACTTTTAAATTATGTTCACTGATCGGTAAGAGGACAACTAAATGATTCATAACCACAGACCTAGAAAGATTTTTTGTTACCATTATCTATTCCTTAGGTGTACTACAAGCAATCAGGCCCCCAGGTGATTCAAACAAAAGATCTTAAACCTACTGCATCTGCTTCTCTTTACACTTGATTCCATTACATTTTATACTCTGGTGCTGTGGATATATCTACATGTATGTGGAGATAAAGGTTAGTTCCTTTATCTATAAAGAATAGGGCACCGTTTTTGATATGGCAACATTAGTCAGCCAATGCTTTAGTGTTTGCTCTCACCCAGACAAATGTTTTCAGTTTATAATTAATACTTAGATTAGTCTACTTAGATTAGCCAAGACAACTGAACAATGTCAAACTTGAGCTTGGGCTTTCTTTACCCATCACACCATCAACCATTTATTTGTAGCCCAGAGCCAATATGAGGAGGCCATGTGCTAATATTTACACAGTCCTTCTCATCCTCATCCTCC
>NW_017306556.1:1481120-1489191 GCF_000935625.1 Nanorana parkeri
AGATGTATGTATGTATGTATATATATATATATATATATACACACACACACAGCTATCATAAATCGTGTGGTAAAGTACAGTCAATTAGAACACAATTTAAACCAAGATCACAAACTTCTAACATAAGACACATGAAAAGCTACCATGAACTGTCATCTCAGCATTTAATATAGTTGCTGCTGAAGTTGAGAAAATAGAGGGACTGCAGTTTAATTGATCTCAGTGGCACAAAGTGATAGTGTGAACATAAACTATAAAAATTTGTTTTACACAATTTAAAATAAGGTGTTAAAATTAAGGTCAGCCATGTACTTCCTGTAGTTAATATACTACACATTTATTGTTCCAAAATAATCTAATGCACACATTGAAGAAAATGTATTAACAGCTACGTGATTTGAGCCAATGTGGTAAAAAGTAATAAGGTTGTGCAGGCAATACTTCAGTCATGTTCAACTTGACCATATACACATCAACACATTCAGTATCAACTATCACCTGTCAAAACTGTCAAAATGTTGCAAAGCTGAAAGAATTTGAATTGTGTTAAATTTAAGTTTACCTGATGTTTCGCCTACCTATTGTGATGGGTAAAAAACATATTTTGCCTAGACCAATATTAGCAACTTTAAATGCTCAAGAAAACACTGACCCTTAGAGTGTCATCAAATCCATCACTGGATATTCCAGAATGGTTTTTGTAATGTATGTCTGCCTATAGAAATCATTTAGAGAGGAATGGCTTGTCAGATCTTAACATCACTGGGTTTTTTTTTCATGTGTCAATGTCAATTTAGAGTTACGGATGGAAAACATTTTGGAAGGGATGCTCAGCAGTAGTGATGTAAAGTAAAAATGATAACATCATACTAAAAGTTTAAATGGTAACATTGCACATAGTAAAACAGCACTAAGACTACCTAAAATATACCTTTAAAATGTAAAAAAATATATTATTGCAAACAGAAAAAAATCGTTGGGTGGTCATTATGCTCAATAAGCTATTAGTTTACACCTGTGCCCCCAATTTTTTTAACGCAATATATATAGTTATTTGTTTTTCTATAGAACAGAGAAGGGTTGAAACCCCGGTTATTTTTTGATATACAGTATGTGTCTGATTGAGGAGATTTCCCTTCACCTCCTTGGAATATCAACAGAAAGTGAGAGACATTCCCTACAAAATTAGAGAAAACTCCTTCTTAGACAGTTGTCACAGATGTTCTTTTGGAATCTTTTGGAAGATTTGCTCTCACTTCTAGGTCTGTCGATAACAATAAATCACTTGCACTCCTACAGACCTTAACAGACGGTTGGTGCTCAAAGTAACAACACGGATGGTGCCGTGTCAGATACAGTACATCATAGAAGTCGCCAGCACTCGATCATACGTGCAAGTAGTAAAGCACTTTTTATTAAATTGTCACATGCATCATACAGCCAACGTTTCAGGGCAACATAGTCACTATACTAATTTTCCATCACTTCCAGTCTTGGTGATAATAGCGACCAGAAGAAATCTACCTAGGTACTCTATCCAAAGCAGCAAAGAAAGTGTGGGCTATACCAGGGGTAAACAATCTTGCCACTCCAGCTGTGGTGGAACCACAAATCTCATAAAGCACTGCAAAACATTGACAGCCACAAACATGACTACCATAGGCATTATGGTATTTGTAGTTTCATCACAGCTGGAGTGCCAAAATTGCCTACGGCTGAGCTATACATACTCCTTGAACAAAAATGTGGGCATCTGAACATGATTGGTCATTAAAAATGAATAGAAATGTAATTTTCATATGAATGAATAATTGAAGTAAATATAGATACAAATTTTCTGATTAAAAATGCTCAACTTCTTTAGTAATACAGCCTCATTGTCTGCTATTGAAAGAAAAGTGAGAAAAGGTTTCTGACTTGAGGAGTTAAAAATGCTTACATTAGGCCATATCAAGGGCTGAAATAAAAATATAGCTTTAGTTCTCACTAAATATAACTTAATTTATTTATAAATAAAATATAAATATATGTATTTGGTTTTAAAAAGAGCAGAAAAGGGCTCAAAATGTTGATTTTGTGAATTTACCCTAAGACAAATAGTAAAGTGGGGAAGGGTGCAAACGTCTGACAATATTTTTCATTGCTGTCTTTGCCTTTTTGTCCCAGTGGTAACTGCTCACTTTCTTATTCTACGGGTGTCACAGAAGCAGAAAGTAAGGGAAAATTCCCACATGGTGCCACGCACAGATATAAGAACAGTTATAGTAATATGCATGCAATAAGGTTTGTTAAGGTTTTTACATTTCCTAATGTTAAACAAAAAGTGTAAAGGCTATCTTAAAATATTTATAATATATATAAGTAGTATTACTCCTGGAGAGATTTTCTCTCATTTCCTGTTGTGTCTGCATGATAGGAAGTTAAGGGGAAGACAGCAAAACCGACAGACAAGCAATCTGCCAAGAGACAGAAAAGGAACAAGCCACAGACACCTAACTGCTTGTGAGTGCAGGTCAAAATGTTTGTGTTCAGTGTGATGTACCTCCCCTTCCCGTATCTGTAAGGGAAAAATTATGGTGTATACTTAGCTGCTAAAGAATAAAAGTGGGAAAGAAATCCTTTAAAGACAGTACTGAAATCCTTGATATAAAGTATATGACAAGAACTGTGACATGCTTCTAAAGTCCTGTGACTAGCTTCCTAATGAGAATAAATGGTTTCCAATCTTCGGAAACTGACCCATTTAGTCATTCATACCACAGATTTGGAGACTGCTCAGGGGTACAAGGTCACACCCCTGTCAAAATGACTCTGTCTAATGAGGTATTACAAGGTTTCCAACAGTTGAAAAGTCTGAATCAGGGTAGCCCAAGGATGAAACATTTTGTTTTCCTCAGAGGAGAATTAAGAGAAACATTGTTCATGGCATGTAAGATACAGCTACACAGTCAGTGAACTATACTGTATCAAAAGAGTAAAATTAACTTTAATAACTGAAAGCAACTTTTTTCCCTTCAAAATGTCTACTCAATCCAAATTCCAACATCAATTTAGCTTAAAAACATATGCATTCCAGATACTTTAGCTTATTTGCAATTATCTTAGAAGATGTGTTTGCAGGTTAGAAATCTACCACAAGCCACATTAACGTAATCTTTTTTAGCCTTTTGTTTTACCAAAATCCCAGCCTCGTTTCTAAGAGTAACAATGTAATGTTGCTACAGAAAAAAAAGTATAACTTACTTTAAAATTACTATAAAAGCTGCAGTTTCTTTGGACACCTTTACAACATACTGTGCTGTTGGACGCTTTAAGATGGTGATTCTGCAGCTTCTTTGGGCACCTTAACATCATTCATGGAGGGAATTGCCTCACACCCTGACTAGAGGGGAATGTGATTTCTTTGACTAGATTCAAATGTTTGATTTGGTTGGAACTCAAAATCCCCCATTTTCCTTGTGCTCATGTCCACCGGAGGGGAGATTTCCTGTCACCATTGGCGGTTGAATATAGAAACTGTAAAAGCACATGTCCTGTTCATTTACAATGTATCCCAGAGCATCTTGAAGAAGCAATTGACTCAAGATTGTGAAACGCGATGAGTTTGTTTTTGGCTTCGCTTTGAGCCTTTGTAATGATACAAATTGCACAAACTGTGTCTATGTATATATAACAATGTAAACACATTGTAAACAAACTGAATAAGTAGGCCAAGCAAGACAATCTCTTGATTTTATGAATTTTAAATGTAATTTGTATTGTTGCTCTTGAAATTAATAAAGAATCTTTTTTTAAAAATGTTGCATGTGTACCATTAAAGTCCGACAGGGTTCCAATGAGCCCATTTTCTTTTTGTTTTCACTAAATCTCTGTGGAAGTCACTGTGAATCTTTATTGAACCATTTATAATAGGCAGTAGAATATGCCCAACTACTCTCTATTCAGCCTGCCCTGAATATCTACACTGTAGGCATTTTCTCTGTCAAATAGGGGTACCTTTCTCTGTATAGGGCATATTTATAAAGACCCTTTGTCACACATTTGCCTACAAATCATTCATCACATTTTAAGGCCCTATTCACACTTGTGTTGCACAGGTATTTTGTGGTGCATTTTGAGCCACCATTGATATGTATTGTTATTTTCATTAAAAGCACATAAAACACATACTGGTGGACCAATAAAATGGGCATGACCTTTTTTTGCCACCTCAGGTCAACACATTGCACATATGCAAACTAGACCCATTAAACCTCTGCATATGCAATAACATGGGTTAAACTGCATACGTGTGGGCGAGCCAAAAAAACACCTTTGCACAAGAGATTCGGCTGTGCATCGTTGGTGTCAAATTACTGACATCCTTTAACATCTGTTCTTCAATGGGAAAAGGCATTAAAATACTACTATTCCTATTTACAATCTAGTTAATGTCACATTTTTACACAGATTCACAATCCGAATGATTATCATGCCCAGTAAAGCAGGGGTATGTTCCTGAGAGGACATCCTGAGAACTGGCACCTTATATGCTAAGAGCAGTGAAGCAGGAACGAGTACTGACAATACTGTTGAGATCCACCACCCTGGCTGATTGACAGTGGGATCTGCCTATCTAGAGGCAAAGAAAGCTATGCCTGCCCCCTCCCCGTCCGTCCCTCTAGTCAGCACTGGAGGATTGGAGAGGGGAGGGTGCGAGGAGCTGTGACTGACAGTCACCGCTCTCTGCAGGGAGATGATCGGGAAGTCAGCAATCGACAGTGTGTTCGCTGATTTCCCGATCAAGAGTGCCGACCTGTGACAGCTTCTTTGACACAGATCAGCTTGAATTATGGGGATGAGTGTTTTTTCACTCACCCCATAATTCTTCTTTAAATTGTAAATGTAAAGAAATACATCCACTTCATTATGTTATACCCAATTTATCACTGCTACACTATCTGTTTGATAATATAATGGTATTAAGATGTACCTTTCCAAATATAAACTGCAACAAGCCATGTTTTTTTCCATAATCACCAGCATATAAGTATAGTAAGTAAACAAACATTCAGGGGAGAATTTATCAAAATTGAAGCAGACAAAATCTGGAGCAGCTGTGCATGGCAAAAAATCAGCTTCTCTTTCATTTTCAAATCTTAACTGAAGAGAGAAGCTGTTTGGTAGACATGGACAACTGCTTCAAATTTTGTCTGCTCCAGTTTTGATGAATTCCCCTCTCAGTGTTTTTTCCTTTTAACCATGGCAGCAAAATACAGCTATAGGAATATAACAATTAATTCTGGACCCACCAATATTAAAATAACTACTGTGCTTATCCAGGCATATTTCAGTGTAGAGATCTTGCATCATAGTTATATAAATTAAATGTATAAAATAGAGATATAATTTATGTTTATAAAGCACAAAGTATATCTAAAGCCAAATTTCTTTTCGTTTTAAATGAGACTTTAAGACAGTTGTCACTGGAACAAATGTCTACATTGGAAGATTTCCCCTCTATTCCTGTTGTAGTGGCAACAATATTTTAAATTTACCCTCACTTTTATTCCCTATGACATTGGTGATCAGGACAATTAGAAAGCGTGACTCTCCCTAACGTAAACAGACAGCGATAAAAACCTGACATTGGATCTAACATCTTACCACTCAATCTCAAGGTGCCCATACACTTTACAACCATCGCAAGACCTTAGTCTTGTGATGGTTGTAAAGTAATTAAAAAAACGTACGATCTGCCCATCTTGGACAGGCAGATCGTACTTGCGATCATCGCAAGCCCGCCACCCTGAGGGGCGGGCTTCCGATGACAGCAATGCTGAACGGGCAGTGTGCCCGTTCGGCATTTGTCTCCCAAGCATCATTCAAACCAGCCAAAAATAGTAAGATTTTCGGCTAGTTTTCTAGCATGCTCCTTAGACAAAAGATGTGCGACCGTACAGTAGAAACAGTCGCACTCCTTCATTCACACTGCACGATTCCCGTACGATCGCGGGATTTCCCGCGATTCTCGTACGAGAATCATGCAGTGTATGGGCACCTTTAGTCTAAAAAAGTTTTGCATTTAGTTTTAGTTTATATAGATCTAGCTTTCAAAATATAGGAAACTTGTATGTAATGCAATAGAAAATGCTCATTATAGTTATTGTCATCAGCTGCATGAATGGAACTAAATAGGGTGATCTGTAGATGTTAAACCACTCACTAACAAGCAGAAAATTCTGGGAATAGAAAGCATTCTGTTGTTTCCTTGAACACATTCCTGTCATTACTCTTAACTAGTGGCACCATTGTAGGAGTTAGTGATAGCCTTCTGTCCATCAAGTTCAAATTCGAGCATGTTCTCTTTTGTTAATGCAAAAAAGGGTCAAAATATACCGCAAGAAGAACAAAAATCTATATCCCTATAATGAAAAATCCAGTGAAGAGAATTGAGAGAATGTATTTTCACATCACATATTACAGAAAGGGTAGCTAAAATAGAAACAGTGTGAGCATTTTAAAAACATCCATTTGTGTGTTTACATTGGTGTATAAGTGGAAGTATGCAGGTACTGGCCAATCAAACAAAATATACATTTCTGCTTCCACTTCTACAGCCCCCATTCTCACACCACTCACTGACATTGTACAATACTACAATAATTATGCCCAGCGTTCTTCTCTAAAGCTAGAGTTGGTCGTAGCATGGTAACAGGCAACAACAATATCTTCTTAAAACCAAAGGTTTTATACAGCAATACTTTAAACACATATCCAAAAAGGGGTTTATTCCATATCTTAGGATAGTGGGCAGAGCAGTTCAAAAAATTAGCAATTGCTTTGTGCCCTTGGTTAACTGAATCACTCCGAATTGAAGAAAAAAAAATTGCTACAAGTAGGTTAGCTGTGCCGATGGCACTACTAAAATGGACAAGGTTGCAGTATATAATTGTGGAAAGGTTAGAATCTTTGGTATTTAACAATGCTATAAAACCTTTCTATTCTCTATTATGCTATTGGCAGCTCACAGTCTACCACTGTTAAATTTGTAGACAGTCCCAATGGCAACTTTATAATAAATATATTAAGCTGTAACGTTCTATATATTTTTTGTTGCATATTTTCATATTAATGTTTTAGTGGCTTTTTTTTACAGGTTAATGTTTTAGTAGCTTTTATTTTTAATAACCCAACTTTGTTTTAACAGTAGATTTTTACCAGTTAATTAGCTATTGCTCCCAGACAGGGATTGAAGTGACTGTTAGAGCTATATATAGTTTAATCTAAACTTTAACAACTTCAGTGATAAATTAAGAATCACTTTCCTATCTTTTTTAATACTGAACATGTCTAAGCAACACTCATGCACAAAATGCAGCAAGGCTGTATCACTGAAAAATATCATATGACAAAATAGTGTTATTTACCAAGGGATAATGATAAAGATGATGTGATTAATGCTGAAAATTTACATTTTGTGTATCTTTTTAATTAATCACTTAAAAGCGTCCTCGATTTCATACTCCATGTGTATTTGTCTATCCCTGCAGTATAATATATTGTGCATGAGGAGCTCTCAAATGTACTTAATTATGCACAGCATTCTATTCAGATTATCTGGGTTTTCCTCATTACTTAGTTTTGATGTATTCCCTGTGGTTGTTTCAAGTCCTCAAACACACATTCAAAGGTCATGTTATGCCATAAAGATTCATAGGTATGTGGATTCTTCCTTGTGAAAAAGATACGTAATCCACTGGCAAGGAAACAAAATCATGCAAATAAGTGGGAACTAGTTTTTTATGTGTGCAGTGGACTGTCCCTCAAGGCAAGTAGACTGCCAATCCCGGAGCTAACATCTCCACAGGCGACCTATTATAAGTCATGTATGCAATTTGCTTACACTTATTGCTGCTTTGCCTGGAAGTCTATTTTGATATATGAAGCTTGTCATTTTTACTGTTTGTTATTAGACTAATTATATTACAACTAAATATTAATTTTTGTCATACTTACATTTTATTGAAGAAAAATAGCTTACAACACTGTATGCTGTTTTTCTAATATTTTTACAGAAAAAGCCTGGTAT
>NW_017306556.1:1489210-1503050 GCF_000935625.1 Nanorana parkeri
CAAAACAACAACAAAAATTCTGTTGAAAAACTGGAACCAGCACACGATCTTCCAAAGAAATTCAAACTATATTCCACATGCATCTATACAAAGCACAACTGCTGACGCATTTCTACCTTAGTCATAGCTAGTTGTGAACTAACACCAACCTCACTAAAATAGCATGCCACGCAGGGTTGGAAAAAACACTTGAGAGCACCTGTATCTAATAAACAGTCCATGTGATTAAATAAATAAAATAAAAAACAAGACAGAGGGAAAGAGGAGAGTACACACAGAATAATTGGTGAACATCAACAAAATCAAATATTGAATAATAAAACCCTTAATAACAGTGGGACACTAACATCAACATATTATGTCAAATCACTAATTATATAAAACTAGTGACCCACCGATAGTTGAGTTACTGTGGAAACTAAAATTACAAATAAGAAATCCACAGGGCTACATATAGCAACAGTTATCTAAGCACATCATCTCCTCTAAGAATAGAAAGTAGCCCTCCACAAAAAAAAAGCATGTTACCTCCATTTTACATGCTTCCAGGAAAACGGAGGGATCAAAGGGGGATTATGGATGCATGTCACCTCTATGCATTCCTTCAAGGTTGGAAAATACAGAGGCTAGAGGGTAAGGAAAGCAAATGCATGTTTTCTCCATCCATGCTTTCACAACAGTGGGGGAAAAAAGGGAAAAACCACTAGACTACTGAAGAATCTTTCTGTTGATAGATTGTGAAAAAGTTAAAACCTGTCATTTTTTTCCATTGCGGAAATTGTTTGTCTCTTCCTGTCTAAGGGACACAAGACAAGAAATCCCCTCTTAAATAGTTGTCACTAATAGTTGTCACCAGAACAGATGTGCCCCAAAACAAACAAAGGTAAAATCTCCCCAACAAGGGCACAGACAGCAATGACAACCTTCCCTTACTCTATCCACAAATTTAAAATGTTTGGATACATATCCACACTGCTGTCCCGGGCGGTTCCTCCTCTTCTTCCACACCGTCCACACCTCCTCTTCTGCCAGTCTGTCCACTCCTCTTCCCGGGTCCGTCCGCTCCTCTTTCCCCGGTCCGACGGATAGAGAACTTCAGGCCCCTCCTCTGTTGATTGACAGCAGGCAGTGGGCAGATGCAATAGCCAGACTGCTATTGGATATTGCAACTTGAAATATCCAATAACAGGCTGGCTATTGCTCCAAGCATTAAAATAAAAAAATAAAAAAAAAAGTTTAAAAAAATTAAAAAATTAAAATTAAAAAAGGCAAAAAATAACACAAATTACATAAGTTAAATAAAAATAAAAAATGCAAACACATAAAAAATAAAGTTTTTAAAATAAAATGAAAAATAGAAAAAAACTTTTTTTGGTGTGTCATTTTAAATAAAAAAATGTTTTTATTATATTACAATCTTCTGAACAACGGGAACAGACCGCACAACAAACGTGACCCTTCCCTATGCCATCCAAAACGAAAAAAAATTTTTGGCTGGAGTTACACTTAAAACATTTACCTGTTCCGACTTACATACAAATTCAACAAACCTAAAGTCCCTATCTTGTATGTAATCTGGGGACTGCCTGTACTGTAACCAATATATTTGCATGACAGCAAGGTAACTGGCATTTTCAGAAGGAGAGATAAGCAACTGCAGTCCCCACACAGTATGTTATTAGCATTCCTTTATAGGTTAGAAAAACTCAAGCAAACTAACAAACATACCAAAAGCAAAAAGGTCAATCTTGCTGTTATCATTACCTCCATTGCTATATATCGACTATATATCTATATATCTACTTAATCCTCAAAGACCTACTATTTCGTCAATAAAGTAGAGCAAAAAGTAGCATTGCACTAAATTATGTCAACTAGATTTCAGTTGCGTTTACAGGAGTCAGGGTTGCGACAGACATATACTGACTAGTTGGTCTGTATTTATGCAATTTGATCTTCCTAATTCAATTTCTACAGCACCTTATTATTCTGAAGTATTAATATATGGAGACTATTTAGGTAAAAGGCTAGAGAAAATAACTCAGGAGAAAAAAATAGGCATATTGACTTACTGGTGTACTGACCAATAAAGTTTCCTATTTCAGATCCCTATGAAAAGAAATATGGAATCATTTTTTTTCTTCAAATTCTAATAAAATAAATAAGAATCAACTCCTGACACATGTTGAAATGCATGTCAACTGATTTGCTGTACTATTACCTGCCTCACCTCTACAATGGCTGAGTATGTATCAAAACAAAATACAGGCACAAGGAAATGACTATAGATATAGGGGGTTATTCACAAAGCTGCCGAGTGAATAACCGAGCTGAAGTGAAGTGAGCCAAACGCCGTTCAGCTATTCACTTCAGCCCTGTACGGCTGATTTCAGTCAGCCGAACATGCTCTGCATTAATAGCCCATACAGCAGCCCTTTGGTTCCACTGAGCCGAAGGGCTCCGGGAGCCGAAGCAAGCAAGAGGATCACACCCAATTACACCCTGTATATCTAAAACTAACTTTAGCATTCAAATAGACATATTGGCCAAACATTCACCAGCAGTCTTTCTTAATCATTAACATTGCTAATGTACTAACCTACATTTTCCGTATGAATTATACATTTTTACAGAAATCTTGTATGCCATAAGCACAGCTAAATTTGAAAACAAACTTGTACTCCACCACTCTCGCTGTAATGTAAAATACAAATGGATAAAATGCTTATTTTTCCTTGAGAAAATGTGGATCATATGATCTCTGCTTAAGGGCAGGATTAGATTGGCTGTTTCTACCTTTCAACAGGAATCATGTGACCAAATAACTAATACCCATTTGTAAATGTACCATATTGCATCATTAAGTTGCAGAACCAAACATTTCAAGGATGGATTGTTTCTCAATATCAAACTCTCGTCCTAAATACATGGTCAACACAAACTCCAAGAGCCTAATGTGTCAAAGTCAAATGCACAATACCACGCTTGCAAAAAAATAAAATGATATATGTTCAGATTCACATACTTATGTCTGACAGCAGAAAACCTTAACGTAGATTTATCAATAAATCACAGTCAGTGATCACCACTAGTAAGTCTTGGGAGCTTGCAACTGTGTGCATTCACAAAACCTGCATTATAATGTGTGTTGTGCGCTAGAAAAAAAAAGGTGCATTTGGCAGGTCATTCAAAATGTCCATAATACATTACCTGAGAGCGATTATGCACTGCGATTAGTTGATTTCAGCCTACAATATCTGCAAGCTATTTATGTGCCTGCATGCTGGTAAATGTGATGCTATAAATGCTTAATTTAATCTGTATTTTTCTTGTTTTACTACACCACAGTTGGGTACTATCCGTATTGCAACTTCTAGTATAGAAATACAGTTACATTCACCCTAAACATGTTTTTTTTTTTTAATAGATAAAAGAAAAAAACTATGGATTTGTACATTAAATAAACAGTTTTGGCATAATTTTAACTGATGTAATAGAGATATTACCGTTTACATTTGTGCAATTAAAAATTTATCAGTTTTGAACCATTCTAAAGTAATGAACAATATAAATGATAGTATAGTGGAGTTTTTTTAAATTTTACTAGTAAAATTATCGAACAGTAAAAATTTCTCCAGAATATTGTGTAAATGACTGTTCAATTCTAAAACTCCAACTTACATTCTACTCTTACCTGATACACTGGTAAGGCAATGGAAATATGTACTCAACTGGCATTGCAAAATTTGCATTCATGTTATGGCCGATGGGCATCATATTTGCTTTTAGTACAGCAAGGAAAGATATTTCCACTGCACTGCCCCAAACAAACCAGATGGTGACTGTATAATAAATCAAGCTCCAAATGTGAGGTTACAGGGACTTAAAAAAAACACTAAATGGGTTTCAGACATAACACAAAAGAGAACAGGGTAGTGAGGGAAACACTAAGGCCTGTCTAGGTTAAAAGGTCTATACCGTAGTTCAAAATCAATAGAGATCAAATTGTTAGGAATCTGTTATATGTATATTTCAAGGAGGCAGTTAGCAATAATGTGCTATATATTCAATAAAGCATTTGAGTGAAATTAGTCTCTATGTTCAATCCGATAGTAATATCACTAACGTTATCATCGGTAACATAATTGCTTTTCTTTATTTACAGTACAGTCTATTAAAAATCTACTTCTGGTGATTTTCTACCTTTGGTAACCTTTTGGCACAGTGTGCGAGAGAAATTCTAGGTTTACACAAGCTCTATGCTTTTAACATCCTGTCATCTTAAAGACATCAAAGCAATTGTACTTTAATGCGCTATAAATTATATATAAGTTTGCACTAAGCTTTATGAATGAAATGTGTGTCACCTCTAGTAGCGAAGATGATTAGTTTAGTTCATCAGCAAAATGCTGCACTGTATTCAGTATATGTATAAAAGTATTAAGGCAAGGAGATGGTCATGAAAAAGCAGTCTAACAGTATATAGGTATGATTTTCAATAATAAAATGATTGGTATTTTTCTTTATAGAAAGGTTCACACGGTTCCATGCAGCAATGGGTAGTTTGCTATTCTAGCTGAAATTCCCCCTTTTCATCTTTTCTACCTGTGATATTCATATTAAATACTTTTTCATTTATGTTTACATTTCTTAAAACGCCAACTTGTCAATTTGGAGAAAACGCAAACTAATGGTTGAAGTTTAAACAAAAATTAGAAAGATACATTTCACAGTGTGGATAAAGGTTTAATGTAAATTTGGCACTGTAATTCGTAGTCAAATCACTCCCCAGAACCAGCTTAAAATCTAAAGTACAGGAAGCAGGCTGCAGAGTTGGGCTTCTGCTCTCTATTTAGGAGCAGCAGCCTGTCTGCAGCGCTCTCACATGCCCCCCTGCTAAATCACAGCTAGAGCTTTCCAATCAGCAGGGAGGGTGGACTTTGCTGACTGCATAGTCCAATTTGAACATTTGCACTTGTACCAGCAGCCTGTGAAAACTACCAATATTTTAGGTTATTTTCTGAACCAAAGTCCTGCTTCCAGCAGACTTCTGTCTCAGTATACATCCTACAGAACTCTTACAAATATGCTCCTGAGTGATGGATTGGTCATTGAGATAATTGCAGACCCTGTCTCTGTACAGTACTTTTTGGTCTAACTGCTTGTTGTCAAGCAATTACACAAAAACCGCCAAGCCATGCTACCAGACATAGAATTTATCTTCAAAAAAAGTAACCCATCATACTGGCATTAAATACCATTAATATTAGTTACCTTCCAGCGGAATTGCCTGCATCCACCTTGCTTGAGCACTTCCTGTTATTAAACACATGCTATAAGGTGGAATAAATATATGGTACTTTGGTGCATACTACTATAACGCGCAAGTAATGTTGTGACGTGCTGCAAACAAAGCAAAGTTTTGCCTGCATCAGCAACAAGTATACACTGTGCTTAATAGCATCATTATCTTATCTACTAAAAGTTGTATTGTTCATTATATCTGTTATTTAATGTGAATCATTCTTCTTTTCATGAATATTTCTGCAACTACTTTGCCTTTATCTAGTTTTTTGCCAGTAATATATACCATTGCTTAGCCGAATTCAACGATTTCCTTTTACTTTTTTTTACTTTTTATTCTTTTTTGCTTTGTTAAATGTTCCCCATGGCAGTACCCAGCTTCCCTTACCCATTTTTATTTAACATAGTTTGCATATTAGCCTTGAAAATGGCCAGAAGTGATCAAGATTAACCCCCTCCTCCCACATTGACTTCCTTGGGGTTCACAGCTAAGTTTGAATTTCACGGATTTGAAAGAGGATTTGATTAACCACCCTGCAACTCAAACCCAGACAGATTCACTAATTCCTACTAATGTAACCATTATCTGTTCCACATTTTTTTTATACACAGCCTTAAGCAGACAATCCAAGAAATGCAAGCAATCAAGTAGGCCAACATAATGATGACAAACAGCGAAAGACGACTTGAACAGCATTTAGAAAAAAAATGTCAAATCTAATGTAAATGCCATTGTCAATATTAGTTTGTGCATCTATTGCATGTTGACATATTGCCTAAGCACAAGTGATACAAATAGGTTGTGAGCTAATTTGGCTTATTTAGTGGCATATCCTCTAACAGTCAGTTCTAATTGATGTAACTGCTCTTTTCAAGTGGCTCATTAATCTTTTTTGGGTCTTTCCATGTCCTGTACGCAACGTGGAGAAGTTGGTAATGAACAGCAATGTTCTTTCCTTACAGAATAAACAGCTTGAAATGATATGAAACTGATACATGGTATAACATTATCATTCAGCTACTAAACATATTAGAAGGAGCTACTTGCTCCAGACTGATCACACACCCTTTGATGGTTTACTTGAAAAATACACTTTTCTGTATTTGAAACTAAATATTAAAGTGACACTAAACTCAGAAACTAAATCTTAAAAATGCATTCAGGTACTCAGCATGAATTCAGAGATGATTTGAGGATCTACAGCTGAGTGATACACAAATAAGATACATTTTTGTTAATAGTTAAGGTAATTGAATGCATTTTAAGGTTTAGCTTCTGAATTTAGTGTCGATTAAACATATGTACCTACCTCCCCTCCATTGGTCGTTTCTAAATGGCGGAACTGGAGCCTTGTAGGAGCGGGTGGGCGTCTTTAAACGTCCCTTCCCCACCCCAACTCAGCATGCACATGAGTGCGGAAACTGTCAAAAATATAAACAGCCATAGGCTAGTGCTTGGTTACTGAGATTTAATTATCTTTCTTTTCCTTTTTATGCGGTGAAACCAGTGCTATACTTTGAGACTCTGAATGTCATACCGCCTTATGTTTTCATGATGCTAGTTTGTATTTTGATGAAACATTTGGATGGTTGCTTTGAATATGTCTTATTCTTTCACTGCGCAGTGTCTTATTTGGTACTGAAAATTTTCAATTTACATACAAGCGATCTGGCGTCTGTAGAGAGCTGCTTCATCTGCTTCTCTGGGGGTCCCGAGGTGACATTAGGAGTCTTGGAGACCCCTGATGTCTCCATAAAGAGGACCTGTCATGTAAATTTGGCTATCGCATAGGGGTCTTCTTATCCCCTATGTGATACCAATAAAGTTAAGTTTAAAAAAAAACCACAGAAAAACTTTTTAACTGTTCCCTGCACCCAGATACACTTGCAAATATGCGTATGGTTAGGGCTTAATAGACGCAATCATCGTTTACGCATGTAGGGTACGTGCCATTAATCATTGATAACACTAAACTGATGATTGGTTAAAGCTTTTAAAGCGTCGCCTATGGCCAATTTTGGGTGTGGTCGTTTTTTGCGATTTTGCTGGAGCACGCAATTTTAAGGCTTGACATGTTTGGTGTCTATTTACCCGAGGTGACCCTGTATTTTATATTTTACCAAAAAACTGGGGTGATAATAAATTTTTCCTTACATTTCATACGGAAGCAGGTTTTTTTCAAATTGTACGGAACTTTTTTTGTTATATAGTAAAAAATAAAAACCCCAGTGGTGATTAAATACCACCAAAAGAAAGCTCTATCTGTCCCCCCAAAAATTATATAAAATGAATTTCAGTACTGCATTGCATGCTGGAATAAATGTCAAAGTACTGCAGCGCTGAATACTAAAAGTGGCCTGGCCAGGAAGGGGGTTTAACACCCTGGTCTTCAAGTGGTTAAAGAAAATACGCAGTTCAGGATCCAGGTCTAACAATTGTATGTCTGTACCCTACTGCTTCATGGCATCATGCTAAATGACAGTGCCGCTTACATTTAACAGTGTCTACAACCCTTATTTTGCAATTAGATATTTTATACAGGGTTACAATTTCTAATGGAGAACTCAGTAGTAGCTTTTCTCTTTAGGGTGATCTCTTTATAAAGAATCTCTGTAAGGCTCCCTAGGAGCCCAAGACTGGGAGATGAATGTGTTCCTCCTCAAAAACATTTAGCTGTGTGTGCTGTCATACAGCTGACATATACAGTCAGTAACAGTGTAAAGCAGAGGTGTACCACCCAGGTACTCCATTTTGGAGTGTATTTCTAGGCTCCTGGATTTTCAGATTTGTAGTACACTGCATTGGAATCATAGACTTTGGGATCCCAATTATGCCACCACTTGAGGTCATAGCTTCGAAATACTTGAGCACCGCTGGTGTAAAATATTGTCATTATATTTATCAGTATATATACAGCAGTTTGTAACGGGTGAATGCTGTGAAAGTGACACTTACGAGTGAAAGAGAACTTTCCTTCTATCTCATCAAAGTGAACTGCCAAAGAAAAAGCTGCCTATAGCATCATTAGATCGGAATCGCTGGTGACAGGAATGGCATGTTTTTACTTGGTTCTTCATTGTTTCATCACTGCATAAATTCACTTGTTATGCAACTAAATAACTGGAATTTCATGCCACATGACTCCTCTCTAAAATAATAAATTAATTATTAACAATACTTGCAGAAGCACAATGTGAAACAGGAGATATGCCCATACTGTAAATGACTGGGGGAAACCTATTATACCCTGCTCATTTTTTAAGAGTTGCTGTAAACATTGTATTAGGTAATTTTTAACCATTTTGGACATTTGTCATGCTGAATACGCCCCCAAAAATTAAGTAAATAGGCACGTGCACTACAGCATTTCCTTCTGCCACTTTTCCATGTTTGTCTATGGCTTGCAGAAATAATAACATTATTTTGCAAATTAATATTACTAAAAAAAAAAAAAAAGGACTTGTTAATCCCTAAAAAACAATACACGTATTACTTTGTAATGAAACTTAAAGCAGATCTCCAGGCAAATAAAATATTTACCCTTGCAGTGGGGCTACTCACCGGAAACCCCTGATCCAAGCTGGCTCCTACACCACTGCCTTCAGCCTGGCTCCTCCTCTGCTCCAGCGATGGTATGTCCCTCTGCATCCTCATGTACTTAATACTGTGTAGAACTTAAGACTTAAGGACCCTTAGAGCGCTGCAGTGCAGGGGGAGCGAGGCTGAAGGGACCGGTCTAAGAGCAAGCTAAGATTGTAGTTCGGGTGAGTATAACTTTTTTTTTTAGCTCCCTAGACAAAACAAGCACTTAACCCTTGCAGTTCGTAGCAGGAACAAGGTATAAGAAATAAATAATGTTTGGCCATTGTTGGAATGTACAACATTTTTCATATACTAAATCCGAACCTTACTATACCGAACATCTACTTTCATATATTGAATCTAACTAAGATTACTTGGGTCATCAAAGAAGCCAGATGTGTTTTAGAAGTGCTGGAGGCCATGGTATTCATCTCCGCAGGAGGTATGGTAAGTGAGGTGAGAGAGGAATCCAATCTCCTGGAAAGGAGCTCACGCATAGCACCCTGTTGTGTTGATAGGGGTTATATGCGCATTGGGAAACAACCTCAAGATATCCTATCTGAAGGTGGCTGTCCATCACCTAATGATCAAAGGGCAAGGTATTGACCTAGACTGTAGAATGACCTGCAGTATGAAGGTGCCCCCTACTGGAGGACTTCAGTGCATGCTAACAAATCTTTAGGAAGATGCAGATTGACCAAAATACCTATAATGGGCATGGGGACTTCTGGGTAAAGGGGTGTCGATGTACGTGTATGAATGGGTCCTGTGCATTATAAAAGCCAGTAATGAGCCATATTGCTCTCTTTCAAAGCTCAGCCAAGACATAGAATCAGAGAACAGACTTGCTACGTAAAGTTTTCTCTTTATTGTCTTAGTGATAATTCTACATTTGTATCTATTTTATCTTTTACTATGTAATTTTATATTTCTGTATAAATAAATAAGACCATTACTTCTTTTAGCTTTTGTATGGTTATTATCATCATTGGTAGCAGAGAATAGCAAGTTAGCTTATGCCAGGAAGGGACAAAGAGTTTGACAAGTTATTTCAGACATGCTCTAGAGGAGGAGAGGGAAGTTTGCAGGTAAATTTGGGACATGCACTTTAACACCAGCATGAACAGTTTCTATATATTAAAAAATGAGTATAAAGATAGTGATTTAGTTATGGCAAGTATAGCATATTAAGACCTTCTAAAAAACACAAAATCAACATCGTAAATTTGGGTTGCGATTTCTGATATAACATTGAAGCAAAATGCAACTTGAAAGTCTAAATGATCACCATAGGAGCTGACCACTCAAGGGATAATTTTTATGTTTACAGTTTCCTACCCAGGTTAAGTACTAAGTAACGGCTGCAATGTGAACAAAACACATCACACATGCCTTATATTAAATCTGCTTGAAAATATCTGTTGTTTCCCCCTAATTGTAGGGTTACTCTAAAGACATGCTGTGTGGATCTGATACAAGACAGCTGACTGTGCTGAAAATGGGGAGTATCTCTTTGACACTAATTTAAATGTAATACAACAGCATTGCAAAAACGTCCCCCACCTCCAGCATCTTTTGAAAGATCCTTGCTTTGACAAGATTCATACTTTCTGTGATGTGTCAATTAGTTGGCAGTTTACCACTGACAGCCTCAGGATTAAGTCTCAGAACAGAACTTATTTCTGCCCAAACCGTCTGAAGTATGAGACAGATCAAATGCTCTGTGAAGCTGCTAGAATTATTATCCAGACCTAAACAAGTTACCGTGCCTGTGTGTGTAAAATGTGGTGATTTTCCTTTTTTGACAGCCTCAAATATAAAGGATTTGTTTTGCATATATATCTGTGGACACCCCCTCTGCATGCACAATTATTTACATGCTACATATGATTGCAAACGGCACGGCTAAACTTAACAAAGACGCTTAATACAGAAGTCTAAAGGAGGAGCAGATTCAAGTGTTCTAAATACTTCATTGTTATAAAAATAGTAGATAATGAATATGCTGAGCATAATGGCAAACAATTCTGGTACAGCATCTGGAGGCGAATAGCTTATTGTCCAACAAATTCAAATGTAACTAATTTAGATTTTTCCTCATACGCAGCCCTGCGAAGATGGTCTAGGCAAACTGTGCTTACCCCACAATCAAACCTATTATATGATAGTACCAAAATCATTCTATTAATGCCCTAGTTACAGGCTGTATATTACCAGATCTATGCTTGCCATGCCTGAAACTATACATTGGCCAATTGACTGTTGTCTGTTAAAAGACTGAGGCCCTATTCACACCTGAAAGTTTTGTAGCTCGAATGTCTACAACGCTCAACATGAAGAATTACCGTACATTGTTTTCAATTGGTCCTATTCAAATCTGAACATTCTGTCACTTGTTGTAGAGTGAAGCATTTTCACCCTAATAGACTTTAATGGGAGCACCTGAACAATTTACAAAAAATGTGCATCATGCATGTTTTTCAAGCATTGTATTGCCTATAGAAATTTCTAGAGAGGGAAGGGATTGTGAGGCAAGTGGGTGGCACCACACCCCCAATCAATATAGAAAGCAAAAAGAGAAAAATGGCTACAAATAAGCCTGGGGCTTTTAAGGTGCCACAACAAGTACAGTATTACAATTGGCAGTATACTGATAGAAAATGTATTTTATTCATAACAAGTTTAAAACGTGGTTAAGAACATGCTGACCATTATAAGAGTTTAACATAGCAAATATGGAACATATTGCCTAGTTACTAGCTTTGCATTGTCTAAAAATAAAAATGAAATGCTGAAGTCTGAAACACTTGCAAAAATGCCAAACAAAATGCCAGAAAAATGCTCAGCTCAAGTATGATTCGGGCCTGATGACAATCTTTTGGCTGGTTGTAAAGTTACCATTGCTTGAGCACCTGATTTGACTATAACCCTATGTGTGAGTCACCATCATCCAATTTTCTGACACTGTTGTGTCTATTATGCAAAGGTTTAAGCGTGCAATGTGCATAAAATATAAAGATACAAATACTAGTCAGGTCATCAAGCCTCCATGAAATTAACATTAGAAAGCAGTGTTTCCAATCCTGTTAGTCATGTGCATTGTGGCTATGTTTGAATATATTTTGTCCTATTCTACTGTTTAAATAATGACATAGACATTATAAATACATACTATAAAACAGGTAACATGATTTGAATGGCACAAACAATACCGAGATTTTCTGGCTAAATAAATTAATGTATTCAAGTTTGTACGTATGCATTTTATCCTGTGTATAGATTGATAAAGGAGACATTCAAAAGCTTTTTGTGTCATATACCATATATATCAGAACTTTGTCAAAAAAAATCTTAATCTTTACAGTATATTTCCTCTTGAAAGCTTGCTTAACTAATAGATCCCACACTTGTCAAAATCTGTCAGCTATTGTGTGAATGACTTCACAGCATTGTGAATTGAATACTGAGCTGACATCTACCAAAGATTTATTTCTTTTTGGTAAAACTGACCCAGCAGCTTTACTGTGTGAGCTAATAATATTACTCATTTTAGAATTAGTTGAAGGTCAAGAAAATAAAATATAATAATCAACAATTTTGTCATAATGTAATGAAATACAATTTAATATTATACAATTTGAATATTATACACAAAAGTATGAACAGACATTGAAAATGTTATAACAAAGTATTTTTCCTTGCCCCACTGTATGGTAAGGGCATAGTTTACTGCTTGCTGAGAAAAACCAATCCATATGTATTTATCCCTTTACATATTTATATGTGTTTCATGAGAACTGTCATAACGTGATAAGGACTAACTACCTAGGCATTGCCAAGAATATATTGACAGCAGTTTCAATACTGTCACAATGGCATGTACTAAAAAAAAATCAATTATTAAGGCTATATGCTGTGAGTGTTGTTGTGCGGATATATTTCCAACAAGTTCCTGATGTGCTGTACGTTTTGGCGAGATGTGTTTTTTTCAGGGGCCTTCTTTAAGCTAAAGTTTAATCTATCTTTATTTTCACTTTCCTTGTTTACAATCCCCCCCCCCCCCATCAAAATGCCAATTACATTGTTTTAACCAAAACCTCTCAAATGCATTACATACATAATTTTAGATCCAGTGATGTCATTGCCATGTGCTTCTCTGTGCAGTGCATTCAGATTAAAGCTGCTATGATGGGCCAACAGGTCCTTGCTATACATAGCTTCCTGAAAACATCACAGCACTGCCTCAATACTTTTCTCAGAAGCCCTCAACCCTGAAGGAAGAAGTGGATTGGCCCCAGGGAGAAATTATGTAACGCTCAAAATACCTTGATTGGCGGGCCTCAATCTGGAGGAATGGGTAATCCTAGATAGATTGTTTATGAATTCTGACCACCCTAGGTAATGACCACACTTGAAAGGAAATGTGCCCAGTGAGTGCTGTGAAGGTTAGGGCTATGATGCTGGGGAGGAAAGGTCTAGATTATGCTACATGTCCTCCATCCAGGAAATAAAGTGGACACTATCTTACTTGCTTTGTGAGAAGCTCACAGTGTGCAGTGAAATTACAGTAATTCCAGTAAAAGAGAGGACATTGTACAACTGTGCAAGGCTGCAGCTAAAGCTAGAGCTTAGCAGAAAAGCCATATCAATGTAATAAAGAATATGTTCTCATAACAACAAAAAAACAACGGTAATGTGCACTTATAATACCTTTAGACAAGCTTTTTTTAAGTGCTCCCTTTCAAAACATGCTAGTCTAGATATTCCATGACATAAGGGGACATTTTTGGTCCCAGAGTCAAGAAACTGCAATAATCTGGTCTTCACTCCCACTGGAGGCAAGCAGGTAAACAAAAGACACTAGAACTGTAAATCAGTTTTATATTAAATCATGTACAAAGGAAATTCATAAATATGTATATATATATATATATATACATATATATATATTGT
>NW_017306556.1:1503271-1506634 GCF_000935625.1 Nanorana parkeri
TATATATATATATATAATATTTAATTCCTGGGTGCATGACTGGGTGTTCACAATTAACAACACAAGATCACTTACTAAGTGAAAACAAAGTAGTAGTAGTAAAATAGCCACAGGAAGTACCTAATAAAGTGGACCCAGCCTTAGAGATTTCTGTTTGTCACACTTCCAGGTATTTAATAATCAAATATATCATAGTAAATCCCTCAGACAATGCTTTCTCAAAGGCCAGTGGAATCCTTGTTCAAGCATTATCCAACAATACCATCTACTTCCTGAACAAAGATGGTAGACCATACATGACACAATCATTCATATGCAGATTTCAGTGCAGTAGCCTTTATGTTCTTGACCATGTACACAAGTTGTTTTACAGAGTTTAGCCCCAGCCTCTTACCTTGTGAGCTGTCAGAAAGTTACAGCATTCCAACCAGCACTAGAGGTCTGTCATGAGAGCCCTTAGGCAAACAGCCATTAAAGCCCAATATCCCATGTTATTATACCACTTTGCACTAAACTTTTTGCTTTACTCATCCTAATCTAACCGAAAATTTTGAGAAGGTGTTAATAAACTTTTCTTAGGAAACGTAGGATGGAAAAAATAACCAGTAACTATGCAAAGTAAAAGGCACCCCATTCCCTCCTTTTCCTATAGGCATGTGCTCACTGTGCCTAATGGTAAATCAGTTACAGTGAAAAATCAATTAAAACAATCAAAGGGACTAAAACTGTATCTGGGTTAGGGAGAATGAGAAAAGGCTTCCTTCAACCTGCATCAGGCTGATATTCATTCAGGATACCCATCTCAGGTCTAGTCACCGACTGGATCTCAAGGACCGCTTTTTAAAGATAAAATGTATCATTTTTTTAATAATACAATTGCTGTATTTTGAAATATCAGGAATTAGTTCAAGCAGTAAAGTTACTGATGGGTCCACTTTAAGCTGGGGCTATCTCCATTACCAAATATAGTAAGTGAGGATAATAGAGGGCTATCTTAACTCCGCAAACATGTTTTCCTAAGGTTATTAGCAGCATTTTAAAATGTTTATCAGTATAGCGGTATAATATCTGATGACTTAAAAAAATAATACTGTCCCTGATGCTTACAGCCAGCATGGGACAGTTTCTGCAGCCCACGCCAAGTCTAAGATCAAAAATTCATCAATCACTTGACTGCTGTAAGTCACTGCCCCCAAAAGGGATCCCCCCCTCCTCTCTGCTTCTCCAGCACTGGCTAGAGCTACAGGCTGTAGAAGGGACAGCTGCATGCAGAGAGTGCAGATGTCAGTTAGGAGGCCAGGGCTAATCCTGACAATATTGTCGGGCTCCTTCTTGACCATGGCGCAGCCCTGCCCCCTCAGACGATACCAGGTATTAGCCCTCTATTGGGTAACTTTAGGTCACAGAATGACATTAGTAAATATACTCCTGTGACCCAAAAGAGAAGTATGGCCACAAAATTTTACATCTGTTGGCGTTGCTCTTAGAGAGAGAGTTCTCCTCACTTCCTATTTTGTATCTCCAAGTTAGGGAGTAAGAGGAAATATCTCTAACTGAGCCGTGGACAGCATAAAAACACAGCACGGGTTCTAACCCTTTCCCACTATCCAAAACTAAAATAAGATTTTGGCTACTGATACACTTTAGGGTGCTTCATAAGCCATGGCATTGAAAGAATAATATCTTCTATAATACACATTATAACATTTCTGAACTGTCCAAACAGATTTAAGCCTGTGATTTCAAATGAAATCTGAAAATGTAAAGAACTTTGATAAAGGAGGTTAAATGTTTCCAATAGACCATTAAATACGTACTGGTGATCGCCATGCAGCCCTACAGTAACATCCTCTTTTAACTGTAATTTTTCCAGTAAAGGATTGAAACTAAGATACATGGCATATAGATTCTAGATGCCTCATATTGACAAATGTGCCCAATATCCCTCAACATGGCAATTTTATTACTGGCTTGTGTAGATGGACAAATGAAACCTGCTTTTAGGTGCATTTAGCTTGCATTTGAGATCAGTTTGAGACACTTCTGAGATCCTTCTAATTTCCTTCAAAGGTTCTTTTGACCTCTTTTTTGACCTGCAGTTGACCTCCTATTAACCAGCAAGTGACCTTCTTTTAAGCTTTTATCAGGTTGCTTAAAGCAACTTTTGTATTCCTAATTAACTATTCAACAGAGTAAAGCAGTTCAGATACAAACAAAAGCTTGCATACTCACGCACCAGGTTAGATGTTCCATTTATTGTTATATGTGTTCATTTATGTAATTAATTTAGTTTATTGATTATTAAAGGGTCTGAAACACAATGTCCAATTTTAAACTGGATTGCATGGAGCAGTGTTGCTTTTCTTCCTCCGTACATATTATGAATACTTCATAAAACACAGTATACCAAACTTATCTTACATTGATCTTCAAATGCAAGGTGGCCAACCTACCCTTTCAAGTGCATGAAAGGTTGACAGCGGCCGCATCTGTCATCTGTTTGGAATAGATGCTTGGCCCTGGATGAAGACAGATTGCATCCAGGGGCTAGCATCTATTCTAAAAGGCAGCTAATCATTCCGGGTACACTTGCATGCAGAGAGCCACAGACAGATGTGGCCACTGTCGGCCTCTCATTTTGTTGAACGGCCAGAACAGCCACATCTGTACATACACACCTGGGATTCCTGCAGCAAGAATCTGCAGGTTCTTGCTGCAGGATTCCTCGACAGCATCCAATAGTCCATGTGCATAAGGCCAAAAACAACCTAAAAGCATATACTGTAGTAGCTACAATTAACTTGAGCCTGAAGTCCAAGTACACCATAGCCTTACAGAAAGACACACACTCTAGCTGCCCATAGACATAACACAGAAGTATGAAGACACATGGAATGGAGACTAAAGCTCTTCCATAGACAAATATCACCAAATAAAAGCTAAGAGCTGAACATTTCTGGTCATTTTTTATGAGATGAACAAACCTTTCTCTTTTTTTACATCATTTTAAAACCAACATTTTACATAAAATTAAGTAACCACTATATGGTAGTTCCATCTTGCAAAATTCCTAGGTTAAAAAATACAAAATACAAGAGCAAACAAAATTAGAGAAAACAGAAATAAAGAATAGGCCTTGGACCACAGCTTCCAGCCAGCTTGCTTAAGTGCTGATGACGTTGCTTAGCTTCCTAGTGGGATCCTGGGAAAGCCAAATGTCATGATAATACAATTCTGCACTGTATAACCTAAAACAAGCTGGTCATAAGCCAATCTCTAAATTACATATCTTTAACTGTTTTCCTAATTTGTTTACATGTGTTTTAAACAGCAGTTTTGAAAAGAATGGGGGGGGGGGGGGGG
>NW_017306556.1:1506698-1515713 GCF_000935625.1 Nanorana parkeri
CTTAATTTAAGGTTCATTTAAGGTTTATTTCAGCTAGCCAAAAACAATCACTTACAAATCATGTGTACTTCCTGCACCTGAAGACAACAATACAATCTTTTTATTAACATCCTTGCATGTGTATTTTTTAAAACTTGTCATTTTTTTTTCTGCCAATAAAATCTTAAATGTTTATGGAAAAAAAATTCAAGGCAGGGGATTGTTCACATGACAGAATGCTTGCAAGTACACTGCTTTAAGTCTATGTGTACTATGTTTAGACACACAGATTGGTAGAAATCCTCTTAAAATTTTTTTAAAAGTTCTGCTAGATTCAAACTTTGTGTACAATTTAGATTGGAGAAGCCAGGTACAGTGGTACCTCGGTTTACAAACTTAATTTGTTCCATGATTCTGGTCACGAAACAAATTGTTTGCAAACCGAATAACATTTCAACATAAGGTTCAATGTAATACATAATACTGTACTGTACTGTATGTGCTAAAAAGCACACAAGAAAGATTCACAACAAGTGGAAGCCACGACCAAGTGTCAGAGCGGGGAAGATGGCCGAGGTCATGTTCGTCACCCGATGTGGAGTTCGCGAACGGAAGCAAAATTTTGCCGACCTTTCTGTTCGCGAACCGAATTGCTCATGAACAGAAGTGTTCGTGAACCGAGGTATTACTGTACATATGTTAAAGCTGCATTTAAATTTGGGGAGCCTACTGAGGTTCATGTTGCTTGCTGTTTACCATTATCACTGTCCCATCAGACATTCCCATAATATTATAAGCAAGTTTGATAGGAGATCGATTAGGGTGCCACAAAACTTTGGAGGGTGGTCAGATATGCATGGGATGTGCGGGATCCCTTGTGTGTTTCTGTGCCTTTAAGGAGGTTGGGCTTCCTCCTGACAAACCTGCACCCAGTTTTGAAATCTTCTGCCCCCATGTGCTCCAAGATGGAGACTCTCATAGTTTAGAGTTAGGACCGCACTATAAGAGGTGCCTTGGCGCGGCTGTGCGGCTTTCACATTTTCTGCAGAAGACGTGTATCCAAACCTCTGTTATTATCCTTAGTGGTGAGACAAGTTGTTTTACATGCTGGCTTGTGAGTGTGCCATGATACCTTTCTACTGTTTTACTGGTCAGATATGCAGACACATTTTGAAACCCTCTAAGGCCCTATGCACATGGGCCTCCTGCGTTAAAAACAGAAAAAGTTATTTGGGAAGTATAAATTACTTTTATGCTTCCTGGATCACCTTTTCCTGTGTTTAGCTGCAATTACAACCATTTTCATGCGTTTAGTAACTTAAAACCAGGCTAAGCAGTCCCAGGACACAGAACATTCTTGTTTGTGTAAACACAGCTAGAATGAAGGCAAATGTTGAACACTGCTGAATGTCTAGGTGTGCATTTAGCGCAGCAAAGCATTATATGCTTCTAGGGGCATTTAGAAATAACCTCTAAACCGACCTGGAAGCATGTTTATAATTCTTGTGTGCATAGGATCTAAGTATTTGGTATTCCGGCACAGATGCTCACCCACATGCTGAGCTGAACATTTTTGTGGTTTTAGTCGAGTGGGGAGACCATGCACCTGAAACTGTCACCAGACCCGGCAGTAATCAGCTGACTAACACAATGGTCATCTCATTTGCATTGACTGTTTTAGAGGTTATATACATGTTATCTCGTATTATAGAATAACACTTCATGTTTTCTTTACGTTTTTAAATCAAGAGTTTATAGAATTTGCAACTGACAGAAAAGAAGAAGAATAAATAGCATAAGGATAACAGGTATGATTGAATCTGTTTGCTGAACTCTCTGCATCTCTGTGCCTTTGACACTTAACGTGTCTTGTCTGCCTATGTCTTGTCACACTTACTGAGAGGCCATTACAGCTGAAATACAAATACCCCTTTTGAAATGTATCTCTATTTTATGCTGTCTGCTCCTTTTCTGCCTACATCATCACTTTTTTGTTTCCTGCTGCAACCTGAAAAGTAGCATAGCGTGAAAACAGGTAGGGGTATAACACGATGGGAACGATGCAGCAGTTAGCGATGAATTGGGACACAGTTCAGTTCTGAAGGGATTATAAAGTTATAATATTGATGATAATAATTATAATAATCTTATTCCTCTCTTGGTCAGTTAATAACCTCACATGGCTTCCAATACCATAATCATTGTCTATGGGTTTTTTTTGTTAAAGCTAAACTTTAGGCAGATATAAATACACTAATTCATGCAGGTATGTGTTCATTTAAATGAGACTACTGTAAGTACCTGAATTTGACTTGATGTGCTCTTGTGCCAACAAGGAACAAGCTGATAGGAGAAGAGAAACAGAGTGGGAAAAGAGATAAGTCCATCTGTGTACTGCTTCTCCTTCACTGACCAGTCACAGGCTGGATGCAGGGACACGACGTAACTACATTATTTAACTGCAGTAAAGAACCGTTTTCAGTCTGGCTATGCTCCTGGAAAGGCTGTGTATATCTTAGGAATGAATAGACAGAAAAGCAAATCCTTTGGCAAGTAAAACAGCTATCTAGTACACATGTATTTTAGTTATTGTACTGGTTTTTTTTACTGTGTGCCTGAAGATCAACTTTATAGGTAATTATTTTAAAAAAACCATTCTGGTGAAATATTAGGGAGCAAGGGTTTGATACAACTTAGCAACACACAGCACAACGGCCAGTTCTAGCAATATTATAACAGCAAATTTTGAAACATATAACTGGGTCATATAGGAGATACAAAAAACCTAACATGAAAGGTGCTACAAAAAAAAAGTTATACCAAATTGTCTCCAGGACTGATCTTTTAACTTTTCCTTTTACCAAAGCTTTACACAATGCTTGGTCTAAGCATGAATGTGCACAAATTGAAAGAAACCATGTAAATATCCTTCAATATCTAACCATAGCCAGCTTTGCTATGGTGGCACCTCACCTAGAAACATCCAAGATATCCCTAACCTAAAGCTGGGTCTTAGCTGGCTGCATGATACTGGCTAATTGTATTTCCACTCCCTCAAGACATTTAGAAGGACTGTTCACTTTAAATGTCTTCTAGTGCTGTGGTTCTAAACTGGTGGGTCGTGACCCAAAAGTGAAAAGTGGGTCGCAACCCCATGTTCACTGGGTCACCACGTGCCTTCCACTGTGCAAGGTGAGAGGCTCCTCAACCACCCCCTAGCACATTGTTATCAGTTCTCGCTCCAAGCAGCCTTTCAAAATATGCTGCCCAGCGCTGAGTGTCAGCTTGAGGTGGGGTGGGTTAGGGGTATGGCCGCAAGCTCCATCCATACTTGCATTGCTTACAGCTCCCTTGTGTGCCCTGTAGAGTAGCCTGGACCAGAGTGACGTCACATTCTGACTCCCGCCACCTCAGGCAAGAGAGCTGTGCAAGCAATACAGATATGGATGGAGCTCCGCCACAGCACAGCGGCCCACACTGGACCCAAGGCTGAGGTGGGACTTGGGTCGAGACCTAATGACCAAGGAAAAATGTGGGTCCTGAGGTTACACAGGTTGAGAACCACTGTTCTAGTGTATCAACCAGTGTCCCATAACTATTGTTAATCTTAGTCACCTGGTCACATACATTAAATAATGCTCATTGCAGTGACTTATGGTAGCAGTTAAGGTCATGTAAACAGGCCTAATCAATTAAATTATCTATGATGGCAAATAAACATTTTTAAACTGACCGTATAGAAGAAATATTTTTTTTAAAGACAGTAAGGCCAATACAATTTATATATAATATAAAAGCAGCATCCCTTGTATTCCACATATTTCTGTGGTTTATATAAACATGCAATCTTGTGACTACAAGGCGTCTTGCAATAGACACAGTTATGTTACCTCCAGTATAGTGGTGTAGCATCCCTACACAGATCCCTACATAGATTTATTAAAATTAAAAAAAGGACTAGCTACAGTACTTTATTGTAAATATAAGTACAGTATAGAAATTACTACATCACAATATTTCTATGTACAATGTGTAATAAATATATAAATTCTAGCTCATGCACATACTTCAGGAGCCACCTTGTGCACTATTTGTACAAAAATGATCCACAAATGACAAGGGCCATTGAAATGCTAATTTACTATTTGTACTACCTGGTAAAATGGAGATGGAGAAAGTCACAATTATTAATTTCATCCATGTTCCATTTTGTATTTTATTTATTGTACGGCTTAAAGGCTCTCCTAGCATGCTTGCTTGATGCTATATGTTGCAAGAAACTAGACACATATGTCCTGTATATACACTAATGTTTTAGCTTATCTAATGCCATTCACCTTTGTTTACTGTTCAATGACAATGTCCACACATTGACACTCATACTGAGCAATAGGCTCAATGTACTGAGAGGAAAGCCTATCTCAAAGCACAAACTCATTAAAACATATTATTCTGCCATCTAAGGAACAGTTCTTTTAGCCTAGTGTTACAGTTTGGCTACAGTTATGTAAGCGGAAGATGTTTATTATAGAATTGTAAAAAATTCCCAAATGCAATACACTTAATAAATGCCTACTTTTCTCTTTATAGAATTAATAAAGTTAAAGCATCTGCAACTGCACCTGAACTACCATTACATTCTAATCACTCTGAAGCGACATTTCACGAATACCAATGACTGTTTACTAATCAATGGGTGGACTTATTCATAAACTTTGACTTTTTTAAATCACACATTCTTAGTACTGACTATACCAGCCTAACATTGTTAAAACATTATTTTTTTTGTTTGTTTAATGGTTATGTAACCTTTTTATCAACTATTTTAATGTATACATCCCACTGCCACTAAATATAGGACAGCATGACAAATACAGCACTCACTTTATACCACTCATAGTACAGGCCAAAACGTCAATGTTACAGCAGCGGCGAAATTAGGAAGTTGCAATGACTAAATAAAGTAAAAACATTTTAATGCATCTAGACTATTAATGAATGATAGCAACTACTGCAGTCACGCAAAAAGCGGAAAGGAGAACAATTTTTTTTTTTTAAATATTGGAAATAAACCCCAAAAAATAGCAATAGAGGGTATACATAAATAAAATAGAACACATTCCATAATGGGTCCATACACAAGGATATGTTTTGTATTACATTACTGCACAAAACCCTGCTAGGTAATTTTATTTGCAAAGCATTTTTTGGGGGCAAATACGGAATTATGGAAAGAGTAAAGGGTGGGGACAAGTTTTGCAGAAAATGAAAGGATGTGTTTGCCCAAATAAACTCAACGCTTTTACCCAATGCACTATTTATACAAGCGTTTCCTATGAAATGACAGTTTTTACTGGACATAGTGTAAAGGAGTCTGACGGAGACCCATTAATACAGCCCGTTAATGGTAATTTCAGCACAGTATTTAATAGTGATAGGACAACAAACAAAACGAGTGAAAATAGTCAAGTTTTTATGCCTCGGTCAACAGCATCTGTTGTGTTTATAGCAGATTTGAGTATGATACTAATAAAAGAATAGAGCAGCATATTTTTGCCTTTCCCTCAACTGCAACTGTAAGCAAATACAGGTATACCTTATTAGTAAGAACTCCTATAGTAAGCACACGTTAGAGGAATTAATCATTCATTCCCTGAAGACTGCTTATGTATTTCATCGGGCCATTATCTGATCTGAATAACAAGAACAATTGCATAATAAAGCACATAACTGCTGATACAAGCAACTTCCAAGTCTCTAGTTTACAAAGCAACTTCCCTTGATTATTAAAGACAAATGTAATTTTATGAGATTTCCTAAAAAGTGGCAGCATTCCAGTTTTGCATCCTTCTATATGCAGAGCAGTTTCACGTTGGCTAACACTGCAGGGGGCAGCAATCTAGGTCATAGTCAAACAATATTAGGGTCTGAAATACACGAATGCAAAGTCTTAATCACTTCACGCCATGAAGGCATGCACAATAATAAGCCTATGCAGCATTACAAAAGCTACCTCATTTTGTATTAAAGGAATTATATACCTGCATGGATAACTATAGGATAACGATCAAACACTCATAGTAAAGATGCTAAAATCATAGGATTCCTTACTGTACAAAACAAAATACAAACACATTGTACGTATTGCATAGAAAGGCTGATATCTGTGGTGGCCCAAAAAGTTACAAGTACATAAAAAGGCATTATTTGATAAACTACAAGAGAGGTCTTCTCAGTACTATACTGAGTTATGTGTCTATAGATGCCCAGATGAGCAAAGTGTTTAACTCATTCTGATGGGAACATTTTGCCTAACTTGTATAGTTAGTATATTATCTTATCTGATATATGATGAAATATACAGGTGTCTTGCACATGCACACACATGTATGTGTGCACATATGTATGTAGATGTGTGTATGTAGATGTGTGTGTGTGTGTGTATATATATATATAAATGATGACGCTACACACATGTCCTTTAACCACCTTCATCTCACTGCTGCCTCCAAACATGTTTTGTTTTTTGTTTTTTTAAGAACTTGCTCTAATTTTGACTTCAAGCTAGCAAATTAGCCTTTTGCATTGGAAACAACACATTAGTACGGAAAAAAGTAAATAAAAAAAGGCAAAAGACAAAAACAACACTTAAAAGCCTTCAACGGTGCTATTATTCTGCGTTTTCATTAACTTTGCTTTGATTAGGGCATACAATATTAAAATGCGCGATTAAAGTTAATAGGGTTTACTAACTTTAAGAACAAAACTTTTACTCAGTGTATTGGATTAGGCTGTTAAATGAAAGCAGCAACCAATTCATGTTAATGGCAATTGAACAAGCCTCTATTTTTTTTTTAATCTACTTCATACCTCAATTACCAAAATAAAAGACAAACCTGGTGCTCACATGTTTGAGCACGCGTAACTCGCAAACTGGGTAGATGGCGCTTGTTGTATCATAATCACCACGTAGTCCCGTAAAGTGTTTTGAATAACTCCATGCAGGCAATAAGTCACAGCCCTTGTTAGTGTATCAATAATGCAGAAATGTAAATGAGTGCATTAAATATGAGCATACTGGTAATGATTGGATCCAATAGTTATGATACTACATTAGACATTTAATTAGAATCCCCTCAGCCCCAGATGTAAGAGCCATATGGTTACATAACCAGGGGATATATCCACTCTGACAAGGCTTATGTTTTAATATCCACATTTAGGTCTGAAATAGAGAAAACGCTTGTCTAATATGATATGGCTTAATGCTTTTTTTTTTTTACAGCATGCTGCTGAATGTGCAGAATTCTGTTCTCAAAGGCTTTGCAAAGTTTAATAGGAAGACAGGAAGCACCATGTATAATGTCTGACAGGCAAAAGCAAGTACTGACCATGGTCTGCATCAGCTCCCTGTCCTTAGTGCTACTTATTAAACATAGCTTTCTTTCTGTCGTTAGCTCTGCGGTACGCTAGGTGCCAAAATGTGAACGACTTGTTCAGCTTTGAAGAGACAGCCAGCTGAAAGTATATTAGCACAGGCGGTAAACAAAGAGAATGACAAAACAGTTCCAGAGCCCATGAGCACAGCAATAATAGTGGGCATACTGTAAAACAAATCCAATGGTGCAGCTCTCACAACATCCAAAAGCAGAGACCGACCTCTGCTGTCTCCAAAGCAACTCTGTCCAAGTTCTTTGCCACTCATCAGCCCCATCACCATTCACCTTGTGCATCCCACAGCAGAGCAGAAGGTATAACAAATAAAAACTCTTTGGTACTTACTAGTGCAGCCAGTAAGGTTTTCCTTAGGAAACTCAGAGGGCTCTTGTTGTCTTCTGTATCCTCCCAGACCAGAGAAAGGTGTTGTATTCCACACAAAGTATGAACTGTAAGAGAGAGAGAGAGAAGAGAACACATGGGTATCAGCCTCCTCCTGGCTTTATGTGCTCCTTCCCACCTGTACTGTTCTCTGGATGCTGCAAGATGTTTGGCTTGCTTTTTTCATTTTCCCTTTCCTTTTTTTTTAAGTCCCATCAACGTGAAACGACCCACATTAGAAAATAAAAGTGCTTTTTTTTGTTTTTTTGCAAAGCTAGGTACAGTACCTGCACTATCCCCCACTGATGCTGGTAGCCAGGGAGAGAAAGAGAGTGGAGGAGGAGGGCTGAAGACTGAGTGGAAGAGCAAGGAGGGGAGGTGGGGGGGAGGAGGTGGAGGGAGAGGATGACTTGGGAAGGGTAGTCACAAAAAGTCAGAGAATCCTCACTGATCAGATAGGGAGACAGTGAAGTGAAATGGGAGGAACGATCCCGAGCTGCTGTCACAGAGACATACACATGCTGCTGCTGCTGCTTCTGCTTCTTCCTGCTGTATGAGAGGAGGACAACGAGAGAGGAAGCATCCCTATCTTTCACATTCATCAGCACTGCTGTGTCGGATTTGGTTTCCCATCAGAATCTGTTACAGCTCAGCACGGGAGCGTGCATGGCAGCTGTCCATGGTGGTGATATTCTCCTGCCAGGAAACTGTTCTACACACATTCAGACTTCAATGCTGCTATATATGATTAAAGGAGGGACGGAGCCTTCATTATCTGCTGCTTATTCTGGAAGTAGTAAATAAGTTCATCTCTTTCTTACTCTCTTAATAAAAGTCTTTCCACAAGACTCTCAACAATAATGGACACTTGGAGGGCTGGCAACGTAGACTGGCTGTGTGTCCGCGATTTTCTGTGGGCTCTCTAGCCTTTTTTAACCACAGGGAGTTGTATTATTATTATTATTATCAGCACAGTTACAATGGCATTTTGCTGTTAAAATTCAGCACTTTTAAATCTAGGTATCACATCTGCTCCTGCCCGCCGCCTCACGCCTAACATTACCATCTACTGGATGTTCAAATGTATATAAATCATAGGCCTATTTCTGTCTATTCCTGGGACCCACCAGAGACTTATTCTGAGAGAGGTTGCCTCTGGTAGCTGTCCCTTGGAGAAAACAAGCTGTGACTGTTCCTCTTTTTCACATACCATTGTAA
>NW_017306556.1:1515737-1520307 GCF_000935625.1 Nanorana parkeri
TATATATATATATATATATATAAATATATACTGTATATAAAAAATGGCTTTGTGTTTTGTGTCCATCACAATGCTGCTGTAAATAAGACTTGATTCATCTCCGGGGATTCATTGCAAGCAGATGGAGTCTTCAAACTCATGACTTCATTTCCAGCCCCAACATCAAGCTAACTTTCAGAGGACAATTTGCACAGCAGAACAAGAGCAGAGCTGAGACTGCAGGAAGTCAATGATTGAACAATGAATGTTAGAAACAAGATAACCAAATTATATTACAAGAGTACACTGTACACATCTTAATTCACTTTTTTATTACTTCAACTGATCTGTAAAGCTTGCTTTTCTAATTGCTCCAAGGCATGGGCATTCTTTGGATTAGAATGGATCACCAGTTTAATAGACCAATTCTTAAACATCTACCACAGATGAGAACATTAACATAGTTTAGAAATAAAAGGTAAAAAAGGTAAAGTTTTTTATCCTCACACTATGCTCAATATCTGTACTACATATGATAATATATTAAAATTATTAGTCAGTATTAGGGTATAGACCATTTTTTATTAAAAGAGACCAATAGCCAAACCTTTTTGACTTCAATTCTCTATTGGGTCACAAGCAGGCCCGGATTCCCCACAAGGCCACCGAGGCCCGGTGTGGAATCCCCCGTATGTTCTGGGCGCTGGGCGGTAAGTGTGGGGAAGCCGTGTACGTTTGCAGCCTGCCCCCTGCACCTACCTCTCTCCTCGCTTTCATCGTCCGTCGGGCTCCGTCCTCCCCCAGCCGCCGAGTCTCTCAAGTGATCCCTCAGAGCCCACCATAGATGCTGCACAGCCCATCTGATACTCTCTGTGGTGGGCTCTGCAGGAGTCTCAGGTGGGCTGGACAGGTCTGCATCTCCCTCCCTCCTTCCCAGTTCCTCTTACCTGCTCACCTGGCCTCCTCTGCCGCTGGAATGAGATCAGAGGAAAAGCTGTGCCGATGTGGCCCCAGCCTGCTCCAATGCCTGTATAGGTAATGCTGGGGCCCGGCGCTGCTACAGCCAGCCTCCTCCTGCGCTGCGGGGGCCCTGCCGCCTCCTTGCTTGTCAGCCAATACTCATGTAAGGGTCCCAGGCGGGCCCCTAAGGCCATCTGGGCCCCTTATATGAGTATCGGCAGTACCCCCTGATGGCGGCCCTGCCCCTGAGACTCCGAAAAGCCCTCCTAAGACCCTAGAGACATCAAGCCACCAACCCGGAGCAACACAGGGTATGTAGCTTCATATTATTCTGCATTTCTGTATAATGTATTGCTGGGATTTGTAGTCCTCTATAGCCGGTGCCATTCTGCATTGCTGTATAATTTATTGCTGGGATTTGTAGCCCTCTAAAGCTGGCAGAGGTACTCAGCATTGCTGATTTGCTGTAAAATTTCTCGCTGGATTTGTACACCTGTATAGTTGGTTGTATTCTGCATTGCTGTTTAGTGATTATAGTCAAAACAGTTGACGAGGACTGTTTGAGAGGATTTTAAGTGAGAGTGATAACATTTTGTGATAAAGTGATCAAATACTGTTGTGCTAGTTATTTAGGTACTTCATGCATGAAGAAAACACATGATTCTTCACTAAAATATTAATGAGAGCAGGGCATTAATGATACCGGTTGGCAGCAAAAGGCCCATAACCTTCCTCCTCCTCACTTCTCCCTTTACAACTCTTCCCCCACTCCACAAGAATTTTCATCTGCCTCCACAGCAACATCTGCCTTCTCAAGCAATAGGGATGGAAGTCTGACAAGGGGTTTGAGAGGCTTGCTTTATGGCACATCAAGGTAGAAAAGAGTCATCATGGGGGTCACACAAAGTAGGGCCATGCTTAGGCTTCAACCTCAGTGTTAGTTTCCTAAAACCCAACCAGCTGTCTCCAGCACCATCTTTGAGCATGCAGGTGTCTCTTTCCCAGCTGCTGGAGCAGAAAAAAAACATAGTCAGCTAATCACCTTCCAGTATGGTCAGTGGCAGGGTCCACATGACCACATGATCACAACACTTGGTCTAGCAAGCATGCGCAGGGACATAACATCGACTTAATGGACCACTAGGTAAATTTGCTCACAGCTGGGAATGAAGCTACACCTTGGTTATGGGGACATTGCAGTGGCCTTATCTAGTGACTTCAGAACCACCGGTCCCCCCTAGCCACCAAGAGCCTATATAATGGCTCAGGCAAAATGCTGCCATGCTGTTTTGTAGCAGGAATGCCTAAGGGACACATTAGGCCAAAGATCAGCTCTTCAGGAGCTGGCCAAGAGGTAGCTGACCCCCTACTATCTTGTGCTAGGAATGGTCGAGTTTGACAATTACACAAACCTGCTGGCCACCCTTTGGTAGAGAAAGTTCACACATGTGCACTGGCACACATCCTCAACCTTGTGAAGTAGTGGTTGCTGGTTAAGTGCCCTGGTTTCCAAGGTGTCTTGCAGTGGTCCAGTAGTGTGTGCTGCCACTTTAGGTGGTCATACCCAGCGCGTGTTTGGCAGGCAGATAGTGTTGCCACTGCATTTTGGCCAGGCAAACACCTGATATGTGCTAAACCCACATGCTGGAACTCAAAGTTGGGCATGCGTGCAGCGGCAGGCTATCATTGAGTATTTGTGCATGTATGCGATGAGGACTGGCTCTGGGTATATGGGTTCCTTTTTAGCAGGTCAGTGGCTCCAGATTCATTAAGCACGTACCATCCTGTCACCATTCGAAGAAGTGAGCAGAATGGTGAGCCACGGCTGGTGCACACACTGCATGCTGTAATTGACTGTGCACTGGAGGCACTGCAGCAGAAGGAAGAGGGCTATTTCCTGCATTGTCTCTCCCTGTAAAACTGTGGCCTATTGAAGGTTGCAAAGTGCATTGACCGGTTTATAGAGGATTGATGAGGTACTGCTAATGCTGTGTTCCATTTAATTGGATGAATTATATCTGCAACAAACTTTGTAAAATACCAACAACTATAAACCATACTGCTGGCAGACTCCCTTCTTAGAAAAAAGGCGATTTGGCTGCCATATGGTAGCTTGCAAAGAAGATAAGTAGAATATTTGCATCCTGGTTACAATTTCTCTGACAATATATATATATATATATATATATATACATATATACTGTACACACACACATACTCTATATGTAATAACTGTGTAATAACGGTACTTATCTATGAGTAAACTATTGAGTAAAGAATAGCAAATATGAATTCAACTGATTTATTTAGCTTTAGCTGTGCAATCCCTAAGGTTTAAAGGCATATGGTGACTTACAGTACTTTTATTGCTGGCCAATTATGTTTTTTCGATCATGATCAAAGCATGGACAGTCTAATGAAAGAGCGAGAATGAGTGTATCGAGATTTTTGTTTTGCTGTTAATGAATTAATGGTCTGCAGAAATGCTAGTGTGCATAGACAGACAGAGGGTGGATGCAAAGAGGCTGCAGGAGATTGGCAGCACTTAAATGTAATACATAATGAAAAAAGGTGAAAGCAATTGGCAATGGCAATTGTTTAACATTTATTGGCAAAATAAATGTAATTTGGTTAGGGTATACATCTATTTTAAATATATTGTCCACAGGCCCTACACTGATCTTTCCCTATGCAGTTTGTCATCTCATCTTATGTTCTCCAACAAACCTACAGTATGGCTGCTGTGAACCCACTCTTTTATAGTAAAAGTTGAGTTACCTGTCCCATAATCGGCTCCTGTGAGTCTGGCCAATCAAAAGCTATGCAGTGCAATATGGCTGGTCTTAGACATGTGCACTGGCAAAAAATTAATTTAGTTTAGTTTCGATTCAGATTTTGCGTTATTTGTTTTTCGGGACTTGGGTCCGAAAGTCAATTTTCGTTTGTGGACGAATTTTTGTTGCAGCATAGTGACGTTAAAGAAAAAGAAAACATACTTTTTCTTCTTTTTTTTGCAGTCTGCAGAAGAGGAAAAAAATAATAAGCGTGTGATCCCCCCCACCCCCAAATCATACCAGACCCTTTAGGACTGGTAGGAATTTTAAGGGGGAACCCCAGCCCCCCAAAAGGGACACAAATGTGGGGTCCCCCCTACTTTCCTAGATGGGCCCCCCTTGTGAATGAGTAAGGGGTACTTGTAGAACATTTTTGCATAAGTTGCCTAATGCCTAAAGGTAAATGTTTTAGCAGCCCGATGATGGGGGTGGAGATGGAGAGCCGCACACAGCCTACGCCCACAGTCCACCTGAGAGCCCACACACAGAGCCGACAGTCCGTCTCAGAGTTTGCAAAGCCCACCTAGCCCACCTGGGAGCCTGTACAGGCTTAGATGTGCTAGTGGATAGATGAGGGGCAGTTAGTGTTAGTGAAAAGGGAGTGCGGTTAGTGTTAGTTTCAATTCAGTTGTAAGAGTGTTAAAATAAAAGTTGGTGCACTGAAGCACCTGGTGGGACAGCCAGTAGACGGACTTGATGGGAGGGTCAGTGGGTGGACTTGGTGGAACAGCCAGTGGACAGGCCTATGGTGTGTGTGTGTGTGTGTGTGGGGGGGGGGGGGGGGGCCGGGGCCAAAA
>NW_017306556.1:1520989-1525598 GCF_000935625.1 Nanorana parkeri
TGTGGGGGGGGGGGGGGGGGCGGCCCAGGCCTAAAGCTGTGTAAGGGGCCCCAAAGTCTCTGATGGCAGCCCTGGCTCCAGATTCTTTCTTCTCCAGTTTTGATAAATTAGTTCCAATGTATTCTCATTACCCACGACTGCACTTGCTATGTGTGTGTTTGTTGTATCCAATGTGCCTGTACTGGTTCCCTCAATAAAGAATGACAGAGCAACTAATATAGAAGTAAAAAGAGGGAGGCTGTAGAAAAGTATAGCATCTGCCATAGTAATCGAGCATGATTTGTTTTTGTTTTTTCCTATTACTACCAACACTTTCCCCAAAAAATTGCAGATTTTCTTTATAACCTCTGGCTCTGATTTTATTAGGAAAATGAATGTAATTTAATTAAATTATTTGATTAAATATATTCTTTTCCACACTTTCTCTTTCTGTGTTGACATTATTTATAATTATCCAGAACGTTTCTGAGAAATCTCACTGCTAATGCACATGATAACATACCACAAATTGTTATCTGCGCCAATATGTAAAATTCAAACAAAAGATTTATATTTTCTTTGACCTATCCCACTATTTCTGCATTCATTATGTTGCAAAAAAAAGACTGCTATTGTCATGCACTGCAGATGAACTAAATTAATCGGAATGTTACAACAAAAGGCTTTCTTTCCTTAAAATGCACTAGCAGTTTGAAAGATTTACAATACTACTCAAGGTTGCTTTCAAATTTATATTTTATGAGAGCAATTGCATACTTATTTTTAAAAATCTATGCACAACCCTGCAGATACATCCTCAGATGTGCTGTAGCCCGACTAGAGTTTTATGTTATTTTGTGAAATTCAAACAATGAAAAAGATGTCTGATTTATTTAATATTCCTGGTTGATTTTTAATAAATATACAACGCATATAATAATAATTCTAAAAGCAATTCACTGAATGTGCTTTTGTGATCTGACCAAACCACTCCTACTCCATTGATGTACATTAGTATTTTGCCCTTTTTTCAAATAATAAAAAAAAGAAAACAAAATCGTCCCTCAAGACTGTAATCGTCCCTCCAGACTGTACAAATGTAGTAGTGTTCCAAAGCTGGAGGACTATCCTATACTCAGAAGACATATTTTTTCGATCCACTGAACAGAAGATAGTTATGTATGTAGTTCAAAAGGAGGGCACAGAGGAATAGTAAATGTGTTGAGTAGTTATTTGCAATCAATTGTCTTTAAGTACACTAAACATTTGACTATTTCATAGTTGGAAAAAGAAATCATAGACTAATGGCATGCTAATGATGATGAGCTATCAATTCAATATTTATTCCAACTTCCATCAAGTATGATTCTTTGCTATTTGAATTATTAACCAATTTATTTACTGCAAGAGTGATGGAATTGCTGTGATGGAATAAGATCAATAACATTAAAAAAAGGATGATTGTAATCAGGAGCGGACTGACAACAAATAGGGCCCCTGGGCAAGATTATGGGGGCCCCCTTGCGCTTCACCCATATACAAGCCCTACCCACAAGCTCCATCTGTATAAACAGTCTTGTGTTACAGAAATTATTTCTCTACACTGTTCAAGATAGTGGGCCAATTCACTTAAAGAATTGCTGGGCTTTTGATAGTAGACTTTCAAAATCTAGACCAATATACAAAGCGCTGCGCAAACTGGTTGCGCTATATAAATCATGTATAATAATAATAATATAGGCAATGTGGAATGTGAGCTAAATGGCAGAATGCATGGCAGACCTCAGACCAGAACCACTGCACGACAGAACTCAGACCAGCACCACTGTACTGCAGACCTCAGACCAGCACCAATACACAACAGACCTCATACAAGAATCATTAAATGGCAGACTGAGCAATTAGAATGACGCATTCACAATGAGATCTCCGGGATCAGCCATCACACACAGTCTGATCCCCGTGGGAAGTCACACGCAAATGCGTTAATGGATAGCCCCTTCCATGCCAGCATGACGTGCTCACCTTCAGCAGGTCCAGAGGGTATCACGACCTGGCTGGAGACTGGTTGGATGAGGAGGCTACCCTTGCACCTTGTGTGCCCCAAACTCTGAGGATGGGAACAGAGCCTGGGAAACAGCAATTAGCACAAGTGCCAGTGGATGGGGCAACTCCGTGCCAGGCAGAAATCCAGAATCAGGATCGAGGTCACACTGGGCAGACAGCAGTGTACCAGAGCAGTAGGAAGAATCAAGGTCAAACAGGCTGGAGGTCACACCAGTCGGGCAGCGAAGTACAAGGGATGAGGCAGAGGCAAAGTCCAATAACAATCCCAAGGTCAGAAGGCAGGCAGCTATAAGGAGCATTCAGGTACAATCCGGGTCAAGATACAGGAGCAGAAATCAGGCAGATCACTTCCTGTATGCCAGATTAGCGCGTCTGTGAGCCTACGTCCCGATGCGCTCGCAAGTGGCAAGTTTCATATGGTACGAAAAACGGGACCACGCATATACGCAGTACATCTGGTTAGCTTACAGAGGGTCTCAGCAAGGGCAGGTGAGGAGGGTCTCAGCAGGGGCAGGTGAGGAGGGTCTCAGCAGGGGCAGGTGAGGAGGGTCTCAGCACGGGCAAGTGGGGAGGGTCTCAGCAGGGGCAGGGGAGGAGGTTCTCAGCAAGGGCAGAAAAGGAAAGTCTCAGCAGGGGCAGATTAGAAGGGTCTCCCCAGAGGCAGAGGTGAAGGTCTCACCTGAGGTAGATGAGAAGGTCTCACCAGGAGCAGATGTGGAGGGTCTAAGCAAAGCAGATGTGGGTACCATTCCTCCAGTAGTGGGCCTGGGATCCCAGGACCGTATCTCAGTGGGGCCCACCAGCCTCGGGCCCTCATGCTGCCACACCGGCTGCACCGCCCTCGGGCTGTACCCCCCCACCCCAATGCTCTTTTTGGAGCTGCTGCCAAAATAGTAGATGTGGCTGTGTTAAAGCGGCGATGGCAGTGTCATAAAAATGATAAATGTCCACAGTAAAAAAAAGGTTCTATTACAGTAAAAAAAACTTGTATCTATTTAGTACCTTTCTAGTACATATCGTAATATCTTTCTTTAGTTAACATGGACAATGTTCACATTTGTGCTGCCATAGTCCTGACTAGTTATTCCAGTTTAGATAGCCAGATCAGTCTTTACAGTATCATGTGTCCCAATAAATTGTATACTTCAGTTTTCAAAATGTGTACACTTTTTCTAAAAATAAGGAATTGGGGAAGATGGGAATGAGGTTAATTAGAACCAATTTGGGTCCAAACCAATTAGGGTTTACTAAAGGTTAAAAATGGGCTAAAATGTTTTTTAATTTTTTTTTCCAATTTAGAAATAACAGTAATTTATGAATAAACAAATGCAGAACAGGACCCGTCAAGCCAAACTAAAGCTGGCCATACACCTATAGATTTTCTGCAGATTTTCTATGGCCAAATGGAAAAAGTGCAACAGATTGCTCCATCTACGCTAAACTGTGTGGATAGAGGAATCTCCCACTGGGCCAAGCTTCAGTATCTTGCTAGTTGGCCCCGCTGGCTCTCAAAATACCTGAACAATCTGATTGGATGCAGGCATTGTTCAGGTATTTTGACAGCCAGCGGGGCCGACTAGCAAGCTACTGAAGCTTGGCCCAGTGGGAGATTCCTCCAACCGCACAGTTTAGCGTAGCTGGAGGAATCTGTTGCACTGTTTCCATCTGACCAGATTACACAGGGAGAATATGTCCCCCTCTGTGTACTTATCAGACCTTTGTGACAGCCAGGCAATGTGCTCACTTTATCAGAAGCACACAGAGCTGTAACACTGACAGTGAATTGCTGCTGGTTGATCAGGAAGAGCCAAGATCCCCCACTGTAATTTGCATTACTAAGCTGTTATTTTGACTGCTCATTCCTGCACTGGTTAGGACACAACTGGGCGATGCAGAGACAGAAGTGGATCCCATCATGGCTGTGATCACCACAGCACAACACCCTTTGCTTCAGCCCGGCTCTGCCCATCTGTAAAATGTCCATGACTTTGCCCTGGGAAATATAAATCCAGCGGGAGAACATTGCAGAACTATAAAGATTTTTTTTTTTTTTTAGCAGTTGAAAGGTCAACCTAGATATGAATAATTTTCATTTGAATATTATAAAAATAGTTTTTCAAAATAACGAGGAGAACTATAAGCAGAAGAAATTAATTCACGCTACTTAGGGATACCATAGGAGTTAAACTTTCAGGTTTGCTTTAGCAATTACTGTAATGTTCAGATCATATTGGACTCATATCATATGGCTGAAATCATATTGGCTGAAAATAACTGTAATTTAAAAAAAAAATAAGGATCCCTATCCCTGGTGTGTTTGCTTTGTGAACTGTGCTACCATGATTAGGTGCTCCTGACAGTTGCGACCAACTACGATATATCCATTGTTATTAATGTTTGAACACTCAGGCTGTCACAGTACTGAAATAACAGCCACTGTGCTTCTAAGCAGGGGCGTATCTGCCGCGAGGCAAACAAGGCGTTTGCCTGGAGCGGCAGATTCGCTGAGGGCGGCGATGCTGCCTTGCCTAGGGCAAAGCTGCACATCCTCCCCCCCGGACTG
>NW_017306556.1:1528276-1532865 GCF_000935625.1 Nanorana parkeri
CGGCCCAGGCCTAAAGCTGTGTAAGGGGCCCCAAAATCTCTGATGGCAGCCCTGGCTCCAGATTCTTTCTTCTCCAGTTTTGATAAATTAGTTCCAATGTATTCTCATTACCCACGACTGCACTTGCTATGTGTGTGTTTGTTGTATCCAATGTGCCTGTACTGGTTCCCTCAATAAAGAATGACAGAGCAACTAATATAGAAGTAAAAAGAGGGAGGCTGTAGAAAAGTATAGCATCTGCCATAGTAATCGAGCATGATTTGTTTTTGTTTTTTCCTATTACTACCAACACTTTCCCCAAAAAATTGCAGATTTTCTTTATAACCTCTGGCTCTGATTTTATTAGGAAAATGAATGTAATTTAATTAAATTATTTGATTAAATATATTCTTTTCCACACTTTCTCTTTCTGTGTTGACATTATTTATAATTATCCAGAACGTTTCTGAGAAATCTCACTGCTAATGCACATGATAACATACCACAAATTGTTATCTGCGCCAATATGTAAAATTCAAACAAAAGATTTATATTTTCTTTGACCTATCCCACTATTTCTGCATTCATTATGTTGCAAAAAAAAGACTGCTATTGTCATGCACTGCAGATGAACTAAATTAATCGGAATGTTACAACAAAAGGCTTTCTTTCCTTAAAATGCACTAGCAGTTTGAAAGATTTACAATACTACTCAAGGTTGCTTTCAAATTTATATTTTATGAGAGCAATTGCATACTTATTTTTAAAAATCTATGCACAACCCTGCAGATACATCCTCAGATGTGCTGTAGCCCGACTAGAGTTTTATGTTATTTTGTGAAATTCAAACAATGAAAAAGATGTCTGATTTATTTAATATTCCTGGTTGATTTTTAATAAATATACAACGCATATAATAATAATTCTAAAAGCAATTCACTGAATGTGCTTTTGTGATCTGACCAAACCACTCCTACTCCATTGATGTACATTAGTATTTTGCCCTTTTTTCAAATAATAAAAAAAAGAAAACAAAATCGTCCCTCAAGACTGTAATCGTCCCTCCAGACTGTACAAATGTAGTAGTGTTCCAAAGCTGGAGGACTATCCTATACTCAGAAGACATATTTTTTCGATCCACTGAACAGAAGATAGTTATGTATGTAGTTCAAAAGGAGGGCACAGAGGAATAGTAAATGTGTTGAGTAGTTATTTGCAATCAATTGTCTTTAAGTACACTAAACATTTGACTATTTCATAGTTGGAAAAAGAAATCATAGACTAATGGCATGCTAATGATGATGAGCTATCAATTCAATATTTATTCCAACTTCCATCAAGTATGATTCTTTGCTATTTGAATTATTAACCAATTTATTTACTGCAAGAGTGATGGAATTGCTGTGATGGAATAAGATCAATAACATTAAAAAAAGGATGATTGTAATCAGGAGCGGACTGACAACAAATAGGGCCCCTGGGCAAGATTATGGGGGCCCCCTTGCGCTTCACCCATATACAAGCCCTACCCACAAGCTCCATCTGTATAAACAGTCTTGTGTTACAGAAATTATTTCTCTACACTGTTCAAGATAGTGGGCCAATTCACTTAAAGAATTGCTGGGCTTTTGATAGTAGACTTTCAAAATCTAGACCAATATACAAAGCGCTGCGCAAACTGGTTGCGCTATATAAATCATGTATAATAATAATAATATAGGCAATGTGGAATGTGAGCTAAATGGCAGAATGCATGGCAGACCTCAGACCAGAACCACTGCACGACAGAACTCAGACCAGCACCACTGTACTGCAGACCTCAGACCAGCACCAATACACAACAGACCTCATACAAGAATCATTAAATGGCAGACTGAGCAATTAGAATGACGCATTCACAATGAGATCTCCGGGATCAGCCATCACACACAGTCTGATCCCCGTGGGAAGTCACACGCAAATGCGTTAATGGATAGCCCCTTCCATGCCAGCATGACGTGCTCACCTTCAGCAGGTCCAGAGGGTATCACGACCTGGCTGGAGACTGGTTGGATGAGGAGGCTACCCTTGCACCTTGTGTGCCCCAAACTCTGAGGATGGGAACAGAGCCTGGGAAACAGCAATTAGCACAAGTGCCAGTGGATGGGGCAACTCCGTGCCAGGCAGAAATCCAGAATCAGGATCGAGGTCACACTGGGCAGACAGCAGTGTACCAGAGCAGTAGGAAGAATCAAGGTCAAACAGGCTGGAGGTCACACCAGTCGGGCAGCGAAGTACAAGGGATGAGGCAGAGGCAAAGTCCAATAACAATCCCAAGGTCAGAAGGCAGGCAGCTATAAGGAGCATTCAGGTACAATCCGGGTCAAGATACAGGAGCAGAAATCAGGCAGATCACTTCCTGTATGCCAGATTAGCGCGTCTGTGAGCCTACGTCCCGATGCGCTCGCAAGTGGCAAGTTTCATATGGTACGAAAAACGGGACCACGCATATACGCAGTACATCTGGTTAGCTTACAGAGGGTCTCAGCAAGGGCAGGTGAGGAGGGTCTCAGCAGGGGCAGGTGAGGAGGGTCTCAGCAGGGGCAGGTGAGGAGGGTCTCAGCACGGGCAAGTGGGGAGGGTCTCAGCAGGGGCAAGTGAGGAGGTTCTCAGCAAGGGCAGAAAAGGAAAGTCTCAGCAGGGGCAGATTAGAAGGGTCTCCCCAGAGGCAGAGGTGAAGGTCTCACCTGAGGTAGATGAGAAGGTCTCACCAGGAGCAGATGTGGAGGGTCTAAGCAAAGCAGATGTGGGTACCATTCCTCCAGTAGTGGGCCTGGGATCCCAGGACCGTATCTCAGTGGGGCCCACCAGCCTCGGGCCCTCATGCTGCCACACCGGCTGCACCGCCCTCGGGCTGTACCCCCCCACCCCAATGCTCTTTTTGGAGCTGCTGCCAAAATAGTAGATGTGGCTGTGTTAAAGCGGCGATGGCAGTGTCATAAAAATGATAAATGTCCACAGTAAAAAAAAGGTTCTATTACAGTAAAAAAAACTTGTATCTATTTAGTACCTTTCTAGTACATATCGTAATATCTTTCTTTAGTTAACATGGACAATGTTCACATTTGTGCTGCCATAGTCCTGACTAGTTATTCCAGTTTAGATAGCCAGATCAGTCTTTACAGTATCATGTGTCCCAATAAATTGTATACTTCAGTTTTCAAAATGTGTACACTTTTTCTAAAAATAAGGAATTGGGGAAGATGGGAATGAGGTTAATTAGAACCAATTTGGGTCCAAACCAATTAGGGTTTACTAAAGGTTAAAAATGGGCTAAAATGTTTTTTAATTTTTTTTTCCAATTTAGAAATAACAGTAATTTATGAATAAACAAATGCAGAACAGGACCCGTCAAGCCAAACTAAAGCTGGCCATACACCTATAGATTTTCTGCAGATTTTCTATGGCCAAATGGAAAAAGTGCAACAGATTGCTCCATCTACGCTAAACTGTGTGGATAGAGGAATCTCCCACTGGGCCAAGCTTCAGTATCTTGCTAGTTGGCCCCGCTGGCTCTCAAAATACCTGAACAATCTGATTGGATGCAGGCATTGTTCAGGTATTTTGACAGCCAGCGGGGCCGACTAGCAAGCTACTGAAGCTTGGCCCAGTGGGAGATTCCTCCAACCGCACAGTTTAGCGTAGCTGGAGGAATCTGTTGCACTGTTTCCATCTGACCAGATTACACAGGGAGAATATGTCCCCCTCTGTGTACTTATCAGACCTTTGTGACAGCCAGGCAATGTGCTCACTTTATCAGAAGCACACAGAGCTGTAACACTGACAGTGAATTGCTGCTGGTTGATCAGGAAGAGCCAAGATCCCCCACTGTAATTTGCATTACTAAGCTGTTATTTTGACTGCTCATTCCTGCACTGGTTAGGACACAACTGGGCGATGCAGAGACAGAAGTGGATCCCATCATGGCTGTGATCACCACAGCACAACACCCTTTGCTTCAGCCCGGCTCTGCCCATCTGTAAAATGTCCATGACTTTGCCCTGGGAAATATAAATCCAGCGGGAGAACATTGCAGAACTATAAAGATTTTTTTTTTTTTTTAGCAGTTGAAAGGTCAACCTAGATATGAATAATTTTCATTTGAATATTATAAAAATAGTTTTTCAAAATAACGAGGAGAACTATAAGCAGAAGAAATTAATTCACGCTACTTAGGGATACCATAGGAGTTAAACTTTCAGGTTTGCTTTAGCAATTACTGTAATGTTCAGATCATATTGGACTCATATCATATGGCTGAAATCATATTGGCTGAAAATAACTGTAATTTAAAAAAAAAATAAGGATCCCTATCCCTGGTGTGTTTGCTTTGTGAACTGTGCTACCATGATTAGGTGCTCCTGACAGTTGCGACCAACTACGATATATCCATTGTTATTAATGTTTGAACACTCAGGCTGTCACAGTACTGAAATAACAGCCACTGTGCTTCTAAGCAGGGGCGTATCTGCCGCGAGGCAAACAAGGCGTTTGCCTGGAGCGGCAGATTCGCTGAGGGCGGCGATGCTGCCTTGCCTAGGGCAAAGCTGCACATCCTCCCCCCCGGACTG
>NW_017306556.1:1532986-1539608 GCF_000935625.1 Nanorana parkeri
GGGGGGGGGGGCGGCGTTGCTGCCTTGCCTAGGGCAGCAGCAAAGTTAAATACACCGCTGCTTCTAAGACCAGGACTTCAAATGTCAAGCTGACAGCAGGTCTGCACAACTACACCCATGATTGTGTACCAAGTAGAAAGGACTTTTGGATGTACAAAGTCAGGGCTAGATTTTCATCACTGGTGCCTCTAGGTGTGCTAGTTTTAAAACCTTACTAACATCCTTTATCTAAATTCAACACTTTTACGCATAACATTCCCTTGTTTTTTGGTCCTAATCAGACTTGTGAAGAATGCTCGTTTGTAGATAAAACACAGGAACACACAGGAGCAGGAAGCAGAGTTAGGCCTGGTTCACACCTGGGCGTTTTACAGCGCTGATCGACGCGCTGTAAAACACCCAGCAAGTGAAATCCGATTATTTCCTATGTGCATAGTTCCCACCTGGGCGTATTTCAGCGCGTAGGAATGCGCTGAAAAACTCCCTAAGCCCAAAGAAGTACAGGAGCTTCTTTGGGGCGTTTTTCCACGTGTTTCTATTGGTATTCCCGAGTGTGGCTCGGGGTTAACAAAGTGGTAACACTGAGCCACACTCGGGAATACAGCGTACAGGTCTTACCTTGTCCGTGATCCCCGCTGTGTCCTCCGGCGGCTGCCGACTTCCAGGTTCCGTCCCTTGCGAGTGGCCGTGTCGCAGGGGGGCGGAACCGGCGGGAAGTTTAAAAGTGTAAAAACATATTTTTTTTAAACGTGCTAAAAAATGCTAAAAAAACGAGCTGAAAACGAGCAGAAAAAATACGCCCAGGTGTGAACCCAGCCTTAGAGTGTGTAATATACTTGCCTTTCCTCCAAGCCGGCTCCAGCAGGTGTCACTGCCTCCCTATCTCTCACACATGCAGCGTCATACAGTCCTGCCTTCTGTGTCAGTTTAAACAGTGGGATTAATTTCCCCGGCGTTAGTGCAATGAACATGGTGGCAGACAGCAGTTGAACCTGCTCTCCATCCTGAAGTTCTAGCTACTTTGTTGCACTTTTCATCCTGAAGTATCAGCAACTCTATTTGCTCTCCATCTTGCAGTATGTTGCCGCTTGTATCCACACACCTTGCTGAAATTATTAGGAGACCTCCTGCAGTCACTTCAGTTCTCAGCACAGCTTCCAACATTGGACTCTGATAATTCCTCTGTGCTCATCCCACTCAGTGTGACACTATATTCAACCATCTCAACCACAAATATACATTTCCTCACTATTACTTCGGTCTGTTGAACTCTTAATGTTTAAAGACATTCCTTCAAATTTGCAAAGCAGAAGCAATGACTGAGTCCACGCCATGTTTGAGATCAGATTGGCATCAGAGGTGTCAAGACAGCAGGCAGAAGACAATGTGGAAGATGGGTAAAACACAAGTTAGCAGAAGTGCAGGTCACAGGTCATAGTAGCTTATGACCACTTTAGCAACTTTCCTACGTTGTGCAGAGCTTGTGTAATTGGAACTACGGCCAGTGTATGCTGCCGTGACCCTAAGCATTGGAACATGGGCAACAATAAATACACATGCAGATTGTTGGACACCATGTGCCAACCCTCTTGCACTATGTTTGCTGATACTGGAACATAAAATCGATGGCCAATGACTATACAGAGAACATCCCCTGTTTTGTCTCTGCTGCCCATAGGCTCATGCCTAGTTTGCCTCATGTCTACTTTGCCTAACTGCTTAAAATATAATGTAGCCCCTTCCACCATAATGGGGGAATGGCTCTTTAAATTTAGTGTTGCTAGCACTGAGATCAGTATAGCTAATTTGTAATCTGTGATCATTTGGTAATTCCTAGGTGTTTTGCTATTTTCTGCACCTACCTGTATTGGGGTGTGATACTGCCACAGAGTGGGATTGTCAATAGGGGAACAGTAGGAGTGTCTATGCCTCACCAGGTAATTACTAGATGTTTCATGGCCTGTGGTGCATTCTGGGGAAGTGCATAAATACTCAGGGATTGCCATGTGCTCAGGGCAGTCCGCCCTGGGCCTAGCGTGGGGGTGGGATATACAAGGTGGGAGAAGGTGACAAGGCTTCATGCCTGCTGGAGGCCAGATATGGGCCCAAGTAGGGTCTGGAACTGTCTGGGAAGGAGAACCAGAGGAGATGCCAGGAAAGCCAGGAACAGGTCTGGTGTCTCTCCCAAGGAAGATCCCAAGCATATCCTCTATACCGCTGTGGTTTTGTTACACAGTGTCATCCTCTGCTCAACTAAGGCATTGCTAATTGTGGAAGCTGGAAAGGATTGGCGAATCTGGAGTCTATGTTTTCCAACAGTTGTCTGTAGCCCTACACCTTCTCTCCCAGTTTTGGCTGTTCTTTAATCCCTTAAAGACCAGGGTGTTAAACCCCCTTCCTGTCCAGGCCATTTTTCAGTATTCAGCGCTGTGTGACTTTGACTGACATTTATTCCTTCATGCAACACTGTACTGAAACGAGTTTTATAATATTTTTTTGTGGATAGATAGAGCTTTCTTTTTATGGCATTGAAGCACCACAAAGATTTTTATTTTTTAATATATAAAAAAGGAAAAATTACCAAAAAAAACCCCCAAGCAATTTCCCCTGTATTTTATTATGAAACATGTATTAGCCAATTTTTTGGTAAAATATAAAAGACGGGGTCACGTCAGATAAATAGGCACCAAACATGTCAAGCCTTAAAAATGCACGCCCACGAAACCGCAAAAAACTACAATACCCATAAATGGCCATAGGCAACGCTCTAATCGCTCATCAGTTTAGTGTTAATCAGTGATTAATGGTCCTTAAATTATTGCTTGCACTCCGACATTTGCGATGATATGCAACATGTGCAGCGCAATTGTCGTTTTTGCGCGTTGGCGCACCTGACACGTATTTACATTTATATGTGCATATACATGGGGGTGGGGGACTTGAACATTTTTGGGGCTTTTTTATATGTACATTTTTTTTTCTTACACCTAATGTTATTGCTATTACATAAGGGGATAACAATCCCCCTATGTGATAGCACAGGCACACTGACAGGTCCTTTTTATGGAGATATGAGGGGTCTCTAAGACCCCTAATGTCACCTGGGGACCCCAAAAGAAGCTGATGAAGCAGAGATCTGCTTCACCAGCTTCTTCTCTGGCTATAGCAATTAATCCAGTAATGATCTGCGCTTTTTGGATTATGGATTGTGCAGCTGTGCTAAAAAGGTATTAACCCTTAAATATATATCAAGTGTAAGCACTTTGCATCAATCACCTATACAATCAAGTGTGCTATGCTAAAATGTATTAACCCTTGGAGTGTGTATCAGGTGTATTCACTACGCATCAACCACCTATACCATCAAGTTAATTTATGCAATGAGTAACATGTGAGCGAAATAGTCTAAACAGTGTACAAAATAGTAGTCCACAGATGGAAACATTTTTTTTATATGAATGAATAAATACTGTATCCAATACAAAAAAAATCCTGTTTTCTTATCACTCCAAATTACATCATGTAATCAAGTGATATTCCATCATGTGTAAATTGTGTAAAGATCCTCACTCACCAGAAAATAAGACTGTTTTTTCAGGACTGTCAGAACAGCATGTTTGGTAATATCCTGCGATCTTCTTCTTCCTCTTCATCCACTCCAATACTCCCATTTGTCAACCAGAAGAGTCTGCAGCTCCCCAGTATTCTGAAACAAATTTAGAAGATCATCGTGTATTATAGTAAAAGAACGGCTTTATTAGAAAAAATTTAATTCCCTCACAAGATTCCTCAAGAAAAATTGTTTCAAAAAAAGTTGGACTCCTGTCTACCCCAACCTTGGAGAGTCTAAATCCACCATATGAGGAGCTCAGCGTGTGGACGCCAGATAGCAGCCAGAGAAATGACAGGTGAATGCGCAAGTGATGTAATACACCACTTCTGCATTCAGACATCGGCGGGGACATCAGCAAGGAGGACAATGCTGACCTCTCTTTCATATTCCTGCTGACAGCCCCCAAGCCTGTCCCGGCCCGCAGAGGGGACAGCGGAGCCCGGGATGGAAGGTAAAGGCGCTGGAGGTGCGCACACAAGCGGTCAGACGGCTATAGAGCCACTAATCACTTGCATGTGTAACAGAAGTTACTGGCTGTTTACACCTTTTAGTGTGTTCTGCGGTGGCGCATGCAAGCAGAAGGAAAAAAAGACGTACATTTACGGCGCCCTGCTGATATGTGCTTGCCATCCGTCCGTTTGTTTACAACGGGCGGACAGCAAGTATTTAGTAAAACATTAAAAAGTACTTAAAGTGACTGACCCCCAATTTACAGATTACATCCCTCAACCCAGCTATAGATCCAGCTCTGAGTGTGAAATGTCAGCCCTCCCTGCCTCTGGGGTCCACCACAGGCCTACAATAATTTTGCAGTGAAATTAGGAATACATTATTTTTTTTAATCAAATCATAGGCCTAGATGAGTTTTAGAGGGCAGCACACTTTCTTTTTCTAATGTTAACACATTTTCATCCTTTGTAACTTTGCCAAAAAAACAACATTTTCCTAAGGGATTTAGAAATTATGCAGTATGTGTGCACCATTACATTTAGGAACCTTGGCAGTTCTATTGCACAGTGCCCCTAACAATCTCAAATACATTACAGTAGATTCATTTTATTAGTACAATCTTTATATGTAACTACATGTGGGCAATCTTATCTTCCTATTCCAGTACATACCATACATAGCTGCATTTCACAATAAAAAGCTATGTACAAATACAAGATTGTATTAAAAATACTCTGATGTATTTACGATTGTAAGGGGTGACACCATCACTTTTTGATGATGCTATATAAGTTGTGTACTAAAACAGATAGACATCATTATTGCTAGAATGCAATTATATTTTCTGATTTAGTTATGCTATTGAAGATTATATATAAAGAATACATTATTAAAACAACTTGTAATGGATTCGAAACGGCAAGGGTTAAGACTATACCTGTTATAGTGCAGCTTTATGCTGTTTGGCGTTGTAAGATTAAGAAATGGATGTCTATTAACTAATATAATAAATATTATGATACAATTATATGGGATAGCAAATGTATTCAGTTTTGGATTTACCCCAGAATTATTGGTGTACTGATGGCTAATGGCTAAATGTCCTGGGGGGATTATATTGAAGACCTGTGTTGGTGATAGTGCTGCAGATTAAGGTGACCTTGTCATATCATTTGGATGCAACTGGTAGTTGTATGTAAGGGATTTAAGGAAGTTTATTTATTGGAGGGGTGGATACTTTTACTACAATGTGTATATAAGGTGCTATAATGACTCCACTGACACTATTTCTGAGGAAGTCGGGAAGTGACAAAACTTAGGGGGTCTATTCACTAAGCTGCCATAGGCAGCCGAGTGAATGACCGACCTAAAGCGAAGTGAGCCGAACGCTGTTCGGCTATTCACTTTAGGCTGGTACGGCTGAAATCAGCCGTACATCGCGTGGCTTCGGGTCGGCCAAACATGCTCAGCATTAGACATGTGCGATTCGTTTCGTTCCGAATCGAAATTCGGACGAATTTTCGGAAATTCGGACATTCGGATGTATCCGAATTCCGAATTACAGACAAAACGAATGCAAACGAATCCGAATTTCCATTTCCGAAATTCGGTAGCGGTAGTTTGAACGTTCGTTTCTTATTCGTTTCTTATTCGTTTCTTATTCGTTTCATTCGCTGGAGCAAAGTGACATTAGAGAAGGAGAAAAATATTTTTTCCCCCTCAAATGTCACTTTGCTGCAAACGAACGAACGAAACGAATATGAACAGAAAACTAAACGAACGTTCGAACTACCGCTACCGAATTTCGTCCGAATCCGAATTCCGAATCCGAATTGACTTTCACACCCGAATCCCGAAAAACGAAATAACACAAATCCGAATTTAAAACAAAACGAAACTAAACAAATTTTTGGGCAGTGCACATGTCTACTCAGCATGTTCGGCTGACCTGAAGTGCAGAAGGCTAAGCCGAACCTCTGGCAGGCTACTCGCTGCTGTTCGGTCTATTCTTATGGATGCCAAACAGCAGTGAGTGAATAGCCGCTTGGCTGTTCTACTCGGTCCCTCTGTGGGACCAAACAGAACAGAAAAATAGTTTAAAAAGTAGAAAAACTAAATAGAAAACAATTGTGCGGAGCTAGCAGTGACAGCTATCTCCGCCGAACTGTTTTCTATTGGCCTGCGGTTCTGCTGCCGTCAAAAAAAAAACATTTAGACAGCTTTCTCCGCCGAACTGTTTTCTATTGGCCTGCGGTTCTGCTGCCGTCAAAAAAAAAACATTTTCGACATAGGAATGCATTGCAAGATTCCTATTGGCTATTTAAATTTGCAATAGCCAATAGCAAACTAGCTATTGCACCCGCCCACTGCTGCTGTCAATCACTAGTGTGAGTGGGTACAATAGCTAGTTTGCTATTGGCTATTGCAAATTGAAATAGCCAATAGGAATCTAGCAATGCATTCCTATGGTGATTTTTTTTTTTTTTTATTCTGACACGGCTACATGTCAGAATTTAAAAAAAAGCAGTGTTTCTCTCCTGGGCGGCCGGCAGTGGGAGA
>NW_017306556.1:1540476-1540947 GCF_000935625.1 Nanorana parkeri
CTGCACGTTGCTTAATGTTTGCTCAGCTGTCATTTCTTTGTAACAAGTTCTTAAAGGTGTATTTCCATTATTCGTGTGAGGGGTTGTAATTCTCAACTAGGCATGATTGTCAGTGCATGTGCAACTGCTCTTTCACCAGGTTCTGTTGATTGGGGATGTTTGCATGCTTTCACCAGTTATTTTTGGGCAGGTTATGCGTCATTTCATACAGTACATGCTTATCGTAACTGGTATTTCACATCGGTTAGCTCACGACGATTAAAAAAAAAAACAAAAAAAACGTACAAATATAAGTTTAGGTAGATGGATACATTTACGGAGGGGACATACATACATACTTTCGTCAGAGGGTGTGTCCATTTCAGGCACAGATACAGCCGCACTCTGTCACGAGGAGCATGCGCACGCTGTCTCATATTTCTTAGACTAATTCCATACGTCATACGGTCAGTTTTCCACAATTCCTATTCT
>NW_017306557.1:0-34869 GCF_000935625.1 Nanorana parkeri
CTAGAAATACCGTTACCGGTAAGTCTAACGGAACATTTCAAATGTTTCAAATCCGGTTGACACCAAAATTGTACCTAAAGCATAAGTCAACAAAGGTCTGGTGTCTTGTCATTTCAACCTCCGTTGACTGCCCTTGTGTACCGTTGAGTTTTTTTTTGCCAATCTTTATTTTAATTAACATGTCCTGAGTGGACAAACATTTATGTATTTTTTTTTTCAACTTTTGTTTTATTCCGTTGCGATAACATCCGTTTTTGCCACGTTACGTTACCTTGTTCCAAAAATGTGTAGAGCGTGATCTACTTCTTTTTCAGCACACTGCAACACATTGCAACGGAAGGGAGCCGTGTGAACTGGTTCTATTGACATCCATTGAAAAACAGATTACAACATTTCTGGTGTGAATGGGGCCTTAATGTTTTATATATATAATCAGGAAGTCAGGCGCCGTGTAATGACGCTGCGCCCGGCTTCCTGATTGGCCGGGAAGCCGGCTCCATCCTCCCTCGTCATGAGGTGATGAGGGAGGATGGAGCCAACTTCCCGGCCAATCAGGAAGTCGGGCGCCGCGTCATTACAACCGACCAATCAGGAAGCCGGGCAGTGAGTCATCACACGCTGCCCGGCTTTTTGATTGGCTGGGAAGCCAGCCCCATGCTCTCTCGCCACGAGGGAGCATGAAGCCGGCTTCCCGGCCAATCAGGAAGCCAGGCAGTGTGTAATGACGCGCGGCCCGGCTTCCTGATACAGAAAGTATTGGGCTAGGCTTCGGAGCAATACTCGGCATCTGCACCGATACTAGTCTCGGTATCGATGCATCCCTAATATATATACTGCCTGGGTAATTTATCAAAACAGGAACAGACAACATCTTGAGCAGTTTCCCATGGCAACCAATCATCTTCTCTCTTTAGTTTGTTCAGGTAAGATTTGAAATTGAAAGAGAAAAGCTGATTGGTTGCCATGCTCATCTGCTCCAGATTTTGTCCGCTCCAGTTTTGATAAAGTCCCCTGACTATATACAGTATATCATTATAAACCCCAATCAACTTCTAAAGCAGAAGTAATTTTTTTTATTTTTGCTAAATGGCAGAAATAAGTGCTTGCCGATTCTGTTTGTTGTGTGTACAAATTCCCACTAGGAACTCAGCTCCAAAATAGAACTATATGGATCAATATTGTGAAAGGTAACACATAAATCACAAATTCTTAGCGAGAAGTGCATGCAGAGAAAACTAACACAATTCTGAAAGATTCTGCGCTCCTGTTTTATCACCAAGATGCTCCTCGTCCAGACACCAATATCGTTGTTTTCATCTGGTTAATGGAGACTGCACTGCACATTCTGTGAGCTATAGGTCACTCTCTTGTTGATTATAATATAAATGGAGATTTAATTAAAAATCTGACCTACTCCTTCTGGCAGCATGTCATTGGATCGACCTTAGAGTCTTGTAAATTCTTAACAGTCTGTTAATTGTGAGTGAAATCAGTTAAGTGCAGTTAGAACAATAAGGCACAGTGATAAACATATTTTACACGTTAATGTTTATTTTTTCAGAATCATTTTTCAATGTTTAATCTAAACACAAGCTTTTATTACAGGAAATCTCTCATAAAGCAATACTGCTATCTCAGAAGCCTGGTGGAAGCTGCCATCACTTGACTCCTGGGTTGCAAACTATTTCTGGAGCAGGGAAGCTGAACCTATTCAAGTATAGTTTAACTTGTGGAAATTGCTGCTTTCACCAGAGGCGTCTGGTAGAGGTGTGTTACATATTCTTTAAAATGTATGTAAACCTAGAGAAAAACGAGCAGTTAACCCTTGCAGTACAGTGGCAGCCCCACTGCAAGGGTTAATTCCTCTACAATCTGGAGTTGTTCTTTAAGGCTGGGTTCACACCTGGGCGTACTATAGGCGCGTTTTTTCTGCTCGTTTTTTAACACGTTGTTTTGTTCAGTGAAACGCGCGTTTTTTTCCCTCCCTGGTGGTATGATTTTTTTCCCCTTTATTTTCTCTTTTTCTGTTTTTTTTTTTTTAACGTTCAAACTTCCCGGTGGTTCCGCCCCCATGCGACGCGTACGCTCGCAAGAGACGGAACCCGGAAGGCGGCAGCGGCCGGAGGACACAGCGGGGATCGCGGATAAGGTAAGACCTACGCTGTATTTCCGAGTATGGCTAACAATGTGAACTGCTAGCTCCGCACAATCGTTTTCTACTTTTTTTAACTGTTTTTCTATTCTGCTTGGTACCTCGGCGGTACCAAGAGGTACCAAGCATAATAGCCGCTGGGCGGCATTCGGCTAGTCACTGCTGTTCGGCCCCTATGAGAATAGGCTGGACAGCAGCGAGTAGTCTGCCGGAGGTTCGGCTCAGCCGATCCAGATGTTGGATCGGCTGAGTCGAACTCCTTCTGCACTTCCCTGAATAACCCTGTAAGTAATTTAGCAGTAGTTTCCACATCAGCAATGCTCACACCCCTGCAATGTTGAATAATCCTGACAATTATTACCAGACAGTGCCTATTTACAGAGAAAACAACGGCTATCTGGTGGATACCTAGCTCATAGGATTTTCAGGCACTCTGCTGTGGGTGCCCACTATAGTCTATGGTGCTCCACAAATAAACATAAGAATAGCACTTTAAATAGGTCCTCTATGGAAAAAATCTACTGTACTTTCAAGTCGGTCACGGATGAGATAGATTGGAGACAAAAAACAACATGCTCATAACAAAAGAATCAAGAAATGCATTCTCTCCAAGTATATTTACACATGAATAGACATTGATTACAAGGGGACAGCTTTTTAATGTAGAAGGAATAGAGGTTCCATGATAAAAGAGCTATGAAAGATAAAATGTGCTTTTAAGGATGTTAGGAACAGAATTTATTGATGGTTTTATTAGAACGGCAGTGCATTAAAATATATGCTTCATATAAAAAAGACTGGATGAAAGAAAACAGTACAAAAAAGGAGCTGTTGTCCATAGTGACCAGTAGGATTATTTGTTTCAGAGTAAAGGTTAAACCTGACTGGTCACCATTGGTAACAACTATGCTTTTGTTCTGTATTCCTTACTCTTTCTTTCTTTCTTTCTTTCTTTCTTTCTTTCTTTCTTTCTTTCTTTCTTTCTTTCTTTCTTTCTATAAAAGTTACATGTATCTTATATAGATATTGGGCACTTTTTATCCTTTGGTCACCACTTCAGAGATTTATAGACATGTGCGATTAGTTTAGTACCAAATCAAAATTCAGACGAATTTTCCGAAATTCAGACATTTGGAGACATCCGAATTTCCGAATCCCAATGCATCCGAAAGCATCTGAATTTCCAATCCCGTCCGAATTTCCAATCCCGTCTGAATTTTGTTCAAAGAGTAAATTGAATTGCGTCTTTTCTGGCCAATCAGATGGGTTTTTCGGTTTAATGCATCCGAATGGGTCTGAATCCGAATTTTCTAATAGCATTCGGGAGCTCCCAGATGCCATTCGGGTCTGGGAGCCTCATGTTTAGTTTTATGTATATAAGGGTCACAATTCGTAAACTCATCCGAAACTAACAAAAATTTGGATTTCGTCCGAATGCATTGCATTGCATTGCCATTTATTTGAATGGCACCCCAAACGCATCTCCCACCCACAGTTCTATCACCCGCATCAGAATATGTGGTACCATAATGGTGTGCGTTCCATTCCAGTGCAACTTGGGTCATGACTTAATGACCAAGGACAAATGTGGGTCCTGAGGTGACACAGGTTGAGAACCACTGATCTAGAATAATGTAAGGTCATGCACTTGGGAGCTAAGAACATGCATGATGAATACATGTTGGGAGGGGTTTCGCTGGTGAAAACGGACATAGAGAAGGCTCTTAGGGTCCTTATAGACTATAGACTAAGCAATAGCATGATGGGCCTGTGTCTTTATTCAACCTCAAATACTGTGTAACTATGAGGTTTCATATTGCTGCTGATATGCAGTTGATTTGAGTCACGTAATGTGAAAAAAGCATCCCCAAATGATTTGCTATAGTCGGCATATAACGGTTTTCAGTGCAGTAGCGTTGACTCTAATTATCAAAAAACAGAAGGTGGATAATTCAATTATCCTTTCCTCCCAGAGAATCAGTTAATGTTTTTGATTTATGCCAAGTGCCAGTAACTAACTTATATTCGCTGCTCATAAATGCTTTTTTGTTTCAGGGATTCAGTTATTTACACCATCCAAAGCATTTTGCTACAATGTTATATTGTTATTAAACGTTCACCACAGCTGCTTCTTCCATACATCTTATGTTACTACTGACAGGAAACACTGCAGCACCCATTTCCCTTGGATCACATTTGGAAGAAATATTCCACAGCCACGGTATGTGTACTATTATTGTTTTATTGCATGGAAATAGGGTTGTTGTTGATAGGGAAATAAGATGGAAATACCCTTTTTCACTAAAAGAAGTCTTATTGTTAAATGTGATTACCCATTGCACTCAGAATGCATCTTGTACTGGTTTCACTTCAGCAAAGCGTATTCTGATTAGCTGCTATGGGGTCCAGACCTGTCCTAAAAAGTGCCTAGGTTAACAATATTGCTAAGGTAAAGTCACTTTGTGGGGATTGCCAGTAATTGGGTTAAAAATAAAATGTGTGTCAGGGCAAAGAAAAAAAAACATATGCAGTTCATCTCTGCAATATATGCACACTTCCCTGTGTGTGTGTGTTCTGCCAGAAATTAACTCAGCTCTTAATTCCCACTCTTACTTCCCATTGTGGGTTGACAACACACCACATGATGTCAGCCCTGCCCAGTTCCCTCTTGAAAAACTATGCAGACCCAACTATCACATTTTCACAACATAAAGTCTAATCATTCTATAGGCCCAAGATAAGGACTAGACGAACGAATTACTGTACTCCTCTTTAGATAACACATGAAGTGTGTTCCTTCTGAAAATGGCTGTCATGCTGATCCAGTAGTTTCATTACTATTCTGGGCATTACTCAGAAACTATAAGTATGCTCATCAGGAATTCCATCCTCCCTGCCACTGCCCTGTTTCTTAGAAAGTGCTCTCTTTCAGAATGTGATAGATTGCAATAAAATCCTCTGTGATCCTGCAAAGGCAGGTGGATCAGCTCTCTGGATGAAAGTATATCAGGCCTGTCCTTTAGTAATTAGAAATATGAATGCCAACAGTTTTTTGCAAAGCTCTCTTTTTTTGAAATTCCATTATTAATTTTCACAGTTAAAAAAAAAAAAGATCTAGTGAATGTATGGTCCAGTTATTTAATCATGTTGCCTGCTTGTGCTGGGGAACTACTATATATTCATACATATCTGTGGGGAAGATGTGACATTTGGCTATGCTCCCCGAGGTTATTAAGTGATTGCTTCACATAAGTGCATCAAACAATTGTCGGCCATATGATTTTGTCTACCTGTTTTTCATGGGGTGATCATAACAAGGACATTTACTAATGATGACTGCGAAATCCAGGCTGTCTTTTATGTGAGCACCATCACTGAGTTTGCCATTACCCTCCCATGGCTTAGAGCAGGGTTGGGCAATTGATTTTCTCAAGGGGCCACATGGGAAACTGGGACTGTTGCGAGGGCCGAACCAAAAGGGCCTATTGGCTGGCCCTCCACAACAGTCCTAGTTTCTCATATGGTTAACACATGGTACCGTGCAATGCACATACCATGCATCATAGGTGTGAACAGGCTCTTATTGTCCCCACAGTAGGTGGCACATACCTGCCTTTTTTTTCTGTCACAGGTGGGAGCTGGAAGACATTTGTCACCAATGAGGGAAGAGGAGAAGGACCCCTGACCTTGATGGTTGCTAGGACACCAGCGTTCCCAGCAACCAACGACTAAAGAGGAATGTGGTCTGGACATGGATCGATTGCTGACCTTTGCTGGGCTATAGCTTGCAGTGGATGCAACAGTCTTGGAGGCCGGGCATCAGCCAGTCATAACCAAGCACAGGTTGTCGATCTGTCCGCGTCCGGACCACGGGCCGGACAGGAACAGACAAAGGATCTGGTATAGAGCATTGCACAGTAGGAAGTGGATCTTCAGGCGAACAGCTAACTACTTAATCCTTGCAGTGCCAGGCAGGAGTGGATTAAAATAGGGGCTACTGGAGTGCCAGCTCCAGGCCATCACAGAAAATAGGCCTGGCCAGCCCAGATCGCCTCGGTATGCCTGATGGCAATCCGGGCTGGCTGGGCTGAACACAATCAGGCAGAGGCTGGTGGTTCTCTAACCAGGCATATAAGGCGCTCACTTGCTGGGGCCTTGCGGGGTTCCAGCAAGGAGCCAGTGGCCGTCTAATTACAGAGCCGACTCTGCTGCTTCCCGACCAACCAACAGCGCCAGGCCTATGATGCTCTTAATCCGGCCCTGGTGCCAGGGTAGCCCCACTGCAAGGGAACATTTTTTGGTTTGCCTGGAGCTTTGATGGGCTTTAACATATATTAGAATATTCATTCAGAAATGTTCCGTTATAATTAGTTTCTTTCCCCGGGGGCTTCTGGCCTGGATTTGAACCCCTTGTAAGCTGCATTTAGCTGCATGTCCATTGAGTTGTATGGAGAGCGAAGCAGTTCTGACCCAAACAAAAACCCATGTACACAGGATTGTGTACTGATAGACAGCAACCATCAGAGTCACCTGATGCACCAATAGTGCTGCAATCTATTGTGTAAATAAAAAGCATGTATGAATACAAATCTGATGATAATAAATGAAAAGAACTTGGCAAATAGGGAAATAAAATAAAACATGAGTGGGGTGAAGTATGTGTTGTTTTTCTGTGTGTAAATATTGGGGGAAAAGGGAACAAAACATTAAAAAAAATACACATTGGGGGGAATTTATGAAAACTGTAATAGACAAAATATGGAGCAGATTTGCATGGCAACCAATCAGCTTTTCTCTTTCATTTTCAAACCATAACTGAACAAACTGAAGAGAGAAGCTGATTGGTTGCCATGGGCAACTGCTCCACATTTCGTCTGCTCATGTTTTGATAAATTCCACCCATGATCTTTACCCTCAGTGGGCTATGAAAGGGATGTATGGTGCATGCAGTATCTCTGGCTCTGAGGCCTCGTTCACACCAGTCCACACCCTAGCAGACGTGTGCACTGGCGTGTGATGTGTTGAGGTGGTGAGATACGTGATTACGACGCATGGCCCTGTTGACTTTTTTCTTTAACTTTATTGAAGTATCACAAAATTACACTTCATTCAGCTTGAGCATGTTGTGACATGCTGCGCTGATATGCGTGAGGTGTGTTGTCTGCATTTATATGGAGAACACTGTAACACACCTTAAGGTGTGATCAGGGCACATAGAAGACAATTGTTTTCTATGCACCCTTGTGCTAAGTGTCAGTTTCTTCTTTCAATGGGGAGGTATTTGCACACAATCTGGAGCAGTCGCCCGTAGTAACCAATCAGCTTCTATCTTCAGTTTATTCAGTTAAACAAAAACGCTGGGTATATTAAACGGCCGGCTGGGAGCTTCTTGAATGTAACAGGGCGTTTAAAAATGCCCTGTTAGCCCTGCCCACTTGTGTGTGCTGCACGGCACACACGAGTGAAAAACTGTCAAAATGTAAAACAGGCAACGATGCCTCCGATCCCCTCTTCGCTGTCAGAATGCAGGAGTGATGTATATCACATCACTGCCGCATTCTGCTGTCACCCTCCGGCTTCAGAAGGTGGAGAGAAGCTGATGAAGCAGATCTCTGCTTCATTAGCTTTTTTGGGGTCCCAAGGTGAAATTAGGGGTCTACGAGATAGTTGCAGAAAACAAAATTAAAGTCACACATAAAAAAGAATAAAAAAAACAAAAAAAATTATGTAAAGTCCCCAACCCCACATACACACGCGCAAACATGCATCAGGTGCGCACACGTGTGAAAAAGATGATTGCGCCTATTACGCCGCACATGTTACATATCACCACGAATGTCAGAACGCGAACAATAATTCTAGGGCCATTATTCACTGATAACACTAAACTGATGAGCGGCAAACATTTTTGGCGTATGGCCAATTTTAGGTACGGTAGTTTTTTGCAATTTCGCACACGCGCGCAATTTAAAGGCTTGACATGTTTGGTGACTATTTACCCAACGTGACCCCATTTTTTATAGGAAAGCTCTAAGGGGAGAATTTATCAAAACTGGAGCAGACAAAATCTGGAGTAGCTGTGCATGGCAACCAAAAGCTTTTCTCTTCAGTTTGGTCAGTGAAGATTTAAAAATGAAAGAGAGAAGCTGATTGGTTGTCTGCTCCAGGAGGTGAGTGGTCATCTCTGTCGGATCAAGGATCGGGTGATTGAATCTTTGTTAGTTTAGACCCTAGTACAAAACAAGCACTTAAAGGAGAACTATGAGGTGAGTGGTTTCCACTCATTCTCATAGTTAGAGCCAACGTGTGACAAAGAACCTGTCACAGGTCGGCTCTATCGATCGGGAAGTGTGCAGAAACATGGACCGATCCGCTCACTTCCCGATGGTCTCCCTGCAGTGAACGGTGACTGTCACTCACGGCTCCCCGCAGGGATTCCCCTTTCCGATCCTCCAGCGCTGATTGGAGGAACAGATGGGGAGAGGGCGGGCACAGCTGGCTCTGCCACTAGATAGGCAGAGCCAGCTGTCACTCACGCAGCTTGGTGGATCTCGACAGTAGTGTCGGGATTCGTCCCGGCTGCGGTGCTCACAGTATATCATGATATACTGAGCTTTGGGTCACGGGAGGACTATATGTATAGTATATGCTAGTACATGTCCTCCCGTGACCCTAAAGAGAACTATGGGGAAAAACACTTACCCCATAGTTCTATTTTAACCCTTGCAGTGTGGGAGTAACCTCACTGCAAGGGTTAATGTTTCATTGTTATTATTCTTGTTAAATGTTGTTCTTTCTTTAAGCTGTGAAAATAAATGATTTGGTTGCCATGGGCAACTGCTCCATATCCTATCTGCTCCAGGTTTGATACATTCCCCTCATTTTCATAGCACTACTTAATTTACTGTGTGCATCTAACATACAAAAAATAAATGTGTCTTCCTTTTTTATTTCACTTCTTTGTAGCCTTTTATAAAACATAATAAAGAGTTTCTGGTTTACTAATCTGGAGAAGCTGTGTATGCTAACCAATCAGCTTCTGTCTTCAGCTCGTTCAGTTAAGCTTTGAAAATGAAAACTAGAAGCTGATTGGCTGTCATGCACAGTCGTGGTAGATTGTCCGCATAGTAAGGAGGGTAGTAAACGTATCCTAATATACAGAGTTCACTATACAAGGATTATGACTGGCACTGGTGGGCGTGTCCGCCGGTCTCTGGAAGCGCTCGGCTCCTCCCCCTGGTTGTGAATATTCATGAGGTGGAGCCGGGCTCAGCCCCGCCTCTCTTGGCTGTAGAGGAGGGAGGGGGGATTGAAGTGTTTGCAGGCTGTGGAAGGGATCGCCTATGAGAAGGGGCAGGTGCTGCGCTGGACACATGTGCTCCGTGCTATGCTAGCACATCTCCCGGGGGTCTGCAGAGGAGACAGCGGCTGGAGGGGGGAAGCACACCCCCGATCTGTGCCCGGTGTCCCCATGATGTGACTTTCTACGGACGAAGGAGGGGAATGAGTGCACGGACTGGTAAGATCTCTATACTGGGCTTTGATCGACCCGGGGGTGGTGGGGGCAATGCTGCGCCCAGCCAGGAAACTGCAGAATTGTGCTCTCCAGGAATGCTAAAACAAGCACAATTTACTAGGTGGTACCACTGATGTCGTCCTATGCCATTTCCCTATGAGATGTAATACTTACCTATGGCAGGGTGCAGTGTCTGATGCAAATGGGGTTTATTTACAAAGACTGCCAACCAATAATATGCCTAGATTGTTAAATAACTGCATTTTATTGGCTTCATACTTCTCCAGTCCCAGGGGGGTGCTGGTCATCTGTTACTATATATAATATATACATATTGTGTATGTATAGCCAAATATACATAGAAATGTGTTCTCTTACAAAACACTTGTCCTAACCCTTTCCATCACTGGCTCTTCACTCTATGGAACGGTTTACACAATTAAACAGCCTTGAGAATACTTGGCGGCGAATCTGCAATGACACTTGAGTCGTGCAAGGTCAGTTCCGATGTATTTTCACTCTGCGTTCCATGTAACTTTATGCCGTGTTAAAATGAGGATGTCTTGCTGCTTTAGTGTGCTGTGTATTGCTGATGTCAGCAGAAAAGAGAAGGTGAGGGATGATGATGGGTGTTGAGCTTGTATGACTCATGCATTGTACTGTATTCATCTCCATATAGGAGGAATTGCTGCCCGTTGACATATGTGATCGGATCACTGTGTAGTTGACGAAACATGTTGATAGAGGTGTGCTGTTATCATTATATCCCCTCCGTCTAGCTATGGTGGTCTCACCGTCGGTCTACTGACCGTAGCGATGTCCAAGGTTTGGTATCTCTACGGGGTTTTGTAGCTTCAGTAAGTTGTGTTACCTAGGAGGGTGTGGTAAGTCTACCAAATATATTGTGGAATTCCATGATGAAGGAGATGAGATATATTTATACATAATATTGCTTTCTCTGCTGTGCTTCTACACCTGTTGGAATTGAGTGATGTGTTTCAGAAATGACAACTGCTGCCGTCTGCAAGCGTTGGCATCTCAGGATCTATTTAATGTGATGACCAGCCGTGATGTCCGAGGTCACAATGTGGTTTCAGTAGACTCTCTATGTGTTGTGTTTGATATCATCTGTTAAAGAACGCATTATGTGCGTCACATATGATGACCTCTTTGAAACGTTCAAAAGGAGAACTTTTTCCAAAAGCAAACCGCTTTTTGGGCATTTGCAATTTTCCATCATTCAGAAACTGAATAGAACATATATTATACATGTGTTCTGGCCACTAAACCTTACACTTCACGTCTTTCTGATTCACTCGCTCCTCTTGAGCATGAGTGAATCAGGAAAAGTCTTGTCCCTAAAGCAACAGGAGCTTACCCAATTTAGATGTATGTACGCTGGGCTCTTGGTAGGAGGTGGGTGCAGACATCACCCTTTGCAGGGTGTCAGACACTGGAATGTAGATATGCTTTGGCAAGTAAAGGGGAAAAGTTACTGGCAATAATAATAATAATAAAAGTTACTGGCAACTTTTTTTTCCTTCTTTTTAATGTCTCCCTGCCGCTGCTCCAAAAAGCAGCCCTTGGCAAGATAAGGTCATCCCATGCCCAGGTTGAAGATGCCAATCCCCCCCACCCACATTGCGGGTGCAGGTTTAATAGTGATGAGTGCAGCATGCCTCACCAAAATGTGTGTAATGGTTGCAGAAATGGTTGGGGCACACTGCAGCTAAAGGAAGATCTCAATAGCAATGCACATACATTCCACAGTAAAGTATGGGGCTAACAGTGTCCAAGGAAATAATGGAACTGCATAGGTGGTGTCACTGGTACAATAGATGAACCTGCATAGGTGGTGTCACTGGAAGAATAAATGGACCTGCATAGGTGGTGTCACTGGTACAATAGATGAACCTGCATAGGTGGTGTCACTGGAAGAATAAATGGACCTGCATAGGTGGTGTCACTGGAAGAATAAATGGACCTGCATCGGTGGTGTCACTGGAAGAAAAAATGGCCCTGCATCGGTGGTGTCACTGGAAGAAAAAAATGAATCTGCATAGGTGGTGTCACTGGAAGAATAAATGAACCTGCATAGGTGGTGTCACTGGAAGAATAACTTAACCTTCATAGGTGGTGTCACTGGAAGAATAAATTAACCTGCATAGGTGGTGTCACTGGAAGAATAATGAACCTGCATAGGTGGTGTCACTGGAAGAAAAAATGGCCCTGTGTTGGTGGGAGTAAAATGCATCTGCATTGGTGGTGTCAGTCTGAGAAGGAGTACTTTGGCATCTATGTCAGTAGGATGAAGGAAGGAGCTGGGAAGGGGGACCTCTATGTGGTGCATTTAAGTGATGGACCCCTGTGTGGCTCTAGGAGATGAAGGGGAGCTGATGGGCTCTGGGTGCAGTGGCTGTGGGGCTCTTGTGGGCTTCTCGTCTATGTTCATGTAATATGTCACATGACAGGAGTAGACAGGGAGAACCGTAGTCCATCATCACTCCCTAGCGAGCGCCGGTGCCGGAAAAGGGTCTTTTCTCAGCGGACACCCCCTCCGCGCTATCTCCTGTCCATAGTGCGCTAATATTCGAAGGAGTAAAGAGCAGAATCCTCCCTCCAGCAATTGTTGCAAACCCTTCTATGCTGTGCTGTTGTCACTACTGTCAATTGGGCAGCTTGATATTGGAGCTCCGGTACGGTCCCAGTGTGCTAAACCCACATAAAAAACATTGTGCCCAGGGCAGCTGCCCTTTTTGGCACTGCCACTTATCCTGGTCCTGACTGGCTGCAATATTTCCCTTCAGTCTAGAGCTGTACCTCTGCTTCCTCCACATGATTTCCCTAGCCTTTACTGTTGAATGACCTCCTGTGTCAGTCAACTTGAAAAAAATGCATACCTTACCAATGAAAACAGTGTGTCAAAGAGATCAGTACATCCAGAGATATAGGCACCTAAAACTATATGCAAATCTTGACTTTTCCCCAGCCTTTCTATTGGTTCGTTTATGTGATGGACAGCCACACCGACCAGTATAGAGGCAGAGAAGGGCTCAGCTCAACCTCTACAGGAAAGTTCAGATTTGCACGCGACTATAACAGTTATATACTATGACGGCTGTACTTCTCAATCCACTAGATGGTTAATCTACTTCATTTTTGGAATGAGTTTTCATGTAAGAAAACCTCCCACGTTTAATTATGACAGGCCCAGGTTTGGGAAATGTTTACCTTTTAAAAGGGTCTGGCTGTAAAACTAGAGGCTCTGTAGTTCATTAGGTATTAAATATATTTGCTTCTGAACATTGGTCATAAATTATAACCTGATCTATTTATTCCCTAAAGAGCACTTCTCTTGCTACAAGCGGTTTAATAAAATTACACATTTGAACTGTGACCTGACCTCGCACACTTACTATTGGGTTTTAGTTTTTAAAGATGTGAAAAGGAAAAAAACCCCCTCATGATTAATTGTATAGATTACAAGGATTTTAGAAGACCCCCATTGCATATTGTTACCTGCCTCTGACCCATGCATACAGAGACATGATATTGTACAAATATCTTTCTGTACTCAAATGACTCCATCCAGTGTTACCTTAGGCCTGGTTCACACCTGAGCGGTTTTCCACATGGATCTAGTCGCAGGAAAAACACGCAAAACACATTACCATGCAAGTCATTGCTGACTGTTCATACTTTATCATTGCGTCGCGTGTAGGAAAATGCCTGTTGCACGAAAATATGCAGGAGCTGTTTTCAGGCGGAAGCCGTGCAGTTTTGGTCCGATAGACATCTCTATGCTTGGAGAAACGCATGTTTTTAAAAGCATAAACGCACAAAAACTAGCAGAAAAAAAATTGTGTGAAACTGAAACCGTCTACGTGTGAGCCAGGACTTAGAAAAATTGCTGGTGAAATCACAATCTTCAATTTCCCAGATAGAGCCAAATACAGCAAGATGTAAGGGTTCAGAGTGATAAATAGTCAATCTGTTGTGAATAATAGTAGAACAGAGAATTTGAATTCTCGAGGTGTCCTGTATACAAGAACACCGCTAGCTGCCATGCTTGCAAGAAAGCAACGTTTGTTGAATAAAGTCATAGTGGCTGGGCAATTCAGTCTCAGCATATTATGTAAAAATCTAAAGAGGCTGCCTTTAGTGTAAACCTCATATCCTAATCCTCAACAGATCCAGAAGTTTGGGCAGCTGAACATATACAGTATATATAAAGCTGAGCTTGGCTCTCTCTTCTACCCTACAGAACCTCCCCATAGGTCAGTGTGACTGCTCATCAGTTAAAGGGCCAACATGGAGGTGAACGCTGCAGGAGGGTCTGAAACCTAGATTGACTTCATAGGAAAGCTGAAATTTGTATATAACTTCAGCTGCCCGAATCTTTGGACCTGCTGATTTGCAATGCATTTTTCAAATGAAGATGACCTCTACTAATGCGCTTTTCTTTTTCTTTTTTTGTTGTTGTAATCACATTGTTGAATTTTCCAAATATGTGAAAGGTCGTGTGTGTGTCTTCATGTATGTCAGGGGGTGTGAAAATGTAATATGGAATTCAGAATTAGGATTTAGGCCTGGTTCACACCTGGGTGTGTTGTAGCGCGTTCGAACGCTCTGCAAAACGCTCAAACAACGAAATCCCATTATTTCCTATGGGCATGGTTCACACCTGGGCGTATTACAGGCCATATGAACGCGCTACAAAACGTCCTACGCCCAAAGAAGTACAGGAGCTTCTTTGGGGCGTTTTTTTGTTGCGTGTTTCCATTGGGATACAGCCAAGTAGCCCTCGGAATTTCACTTGCTGGGCGTTTTACAGCGCGTCGATCAGTGATTTAAAACGCCCAGGTGTGAACCAGGCCTTTAGGTGGCCATACACCTTACAATTATCTGCATATTTTCTGTGGTCAGATGGAAGAAGTGCAACAGATTGGCCCAGGTGGAGATTACTCCATCCACACATAAGTGTAGATGGGGGCATCTGTTGCACCTTTTCCATCTGACCATAGAAAATCTGCAGATAATTGTAAGGTGTTTGGCCAGCTTTAGACAGTGCAAATAAAGTACAGTAGCATGTGGCAATCAGCCGATGTTTGTTTGTTTTCAGTTGCTATGTGTTACCACTCTGCATATCCTCGTTTTCTGCAGTGGGTTTGTGTATTCGTCCAGGTGTGTGGTGTATTTATTTTGTTTTACGCAGCGATTTGTAGCTATTTCTGGTTGAGCATAACATTTGATGTACATGTCTTGCATTCTTTTCCTGCAGCAACCACAGCAGAGTCCGCTTGTTGGGGTTAAGGTCTGAGTAGATATCTTTTGTTTGTGAGAGAATAAAAGATAAATTGGCAACTGAGCACCTGGGAAGCTCATTATTTTCTACTTGGCACTTCTTTTTGTTTTGTTTTAAATGGAGAAACGCACATTTCTATATACAAAAGGGCAAATCGAGATAACGAAAATACAAACCGTATACGTGTTAATGCAGTTTGCAAACTGTGTGCTAAAATCTATGCGTCCTTTTTAAGCGTTTTTTTGTAAAGTAGATATGTGGGTGTTCCATACCTACTGTGGTAGCCCCAGGTCCATTTGAAAATGCTCCTCCCGGGAGCTGTGCATTGCAGCGCAGCGCACGTTACTGCAATACATTGTGTTGAAAAACAATAGTGCATGCATTACTTTTTTTCACTGCATCACAAAGCACAGAATTGCGTTTAACATGTACCGTGCACTGTGTGACGGCATGAGCTAAATGCATGGTATCGTTTAACAGAACTCCATGGGGGTGAACGGGGCCCTTGGACCAGTGGCGTAACAATCGCCATAGCGACCCAGGCGGCCGCTATGGGGTCTGGGCACAGGGGGGCCTGGCCAGTCGCTATGGCATGTGGGGGTGCGGACTGTCACAGACACAGCTCAGCAGCGGCCACGGCGCATTTCCCCTTGTCAGTGAGACAGCCAGCCGCTGCGGCAGATGAGGGCGGTGTTCGGAATGGAGGAGAAGGGGCCCGCCTCCTCTTACAGCGACCTAAGAGCAGGTGGGGCCAGTGATGTAAGAGAAGGCAGGGCCCGTCGATAGCAGAGGAGGCGGGGCCCAGCGACCACAGAGGCGCTGAAAGGTAAAAGATCTCAGACCCTGCAGAGCCCACTATAGAGAGTCTATGGCGGGCTCTGCAGGGTCACTCTCCGCTGGGGCTCTGCAAGTGGCATAACTAGCAATCACGAGGCCCCATACAAAATTTTGCTATGGGGCCCTGTGATTTCTAGTTACGCCCTGCTTTTAGGCTGGCTTCACGCTAGCTCCTTGTGGTAACACCTAGTAAAACCCATGATACTTTGTGCTGTGCATTGGGGTGCCATTCATATATTCAGTGCACATGTATAGGTGGCATTGGTATTGGCCAATGCCAACACTAAACTCAGGAGTTAATTCTTAAAAATACGGTCAAGTACCTTTAACTATTACCAAAAATGTATCTCGCACCAGGGCGGTTCGGCCGCTATGGGGACCGTTCATACGACCACGCAGGTCCATGCGATCTGAACCACCCCCTGCCTGAAAGGCTCCCTGCACTATTTTTGCCGCGCTGATCAGTGCGGTTTCCATACAGCTTTCTACGGAACCGCACTGATTAGCGCAGTTTTGGGCGTTTTTAATTGCGTTTCAGCACAGAAACACAATTAAAAACTCCCCTAACCTCCCTTTTTGAGATCAGCGCAGAAACCGTGCTGATCCGCAACCGCCCTGGTGTGAATTGGCTCATATTTGTGTATCACTCGGCTGTAGATCCTTAAATCGTCTCTAAGTGGTGCTCACACTGTCCTTTCTTCTGGAGTGTGGCTACTTTTGTTCCCCATGGTCCCTGTGTGTGTTGTAAAGTAGTCACCGCTCCAAGCCCGCTCCCGTGAAGGACTACAATCTGGCGTTTAGTTATCTAATTTGTATTAAGGCCGTTGTATTAAGCTCCCAAACTTTTTCTTTCATTTAATCCAGATCAAACAAATATACATTGCCAAGCAAAGTATTTCTTTTCATTTTTACCCAAACACCTACAGTCGTCATATTTCCAAACAGCTCACTCCAAGTCTCTCAGCTCTTCTTCCCTGAACTTCCTGTTCAGTACAAGTTCACAAGTACAAGAGCCCAGTCTCCAGCAGCTGTCCATCTGTCAGCTTGGAGACGGGACAAGGGAGGAGAGGGAAGACAGGGGGGATAATATGCCTTGCTGTGTCGGTGCCTGTGGAGACGCACACTGCTTACTAGCACACACAAGGGTGACCATATAGGACCCTGCAGGGGAAAGGAGCCACCCTAAAACAGGCTGTAAGGACCAGTTCTCGGTGAACCAGCTGATTAAGCAGGATTTTAAACCATTTAAACATCGAGAAGCAGAATCCAATGCTAGTTACTCCAGTCAGCATTTGAAATAGCTTAAAAACATATTCACTTTAATATCACTTTAAGTACTTTATTGGGGGAAATTCTTGTTTCTGTTGGACATTTTATGTTTTTTTATTTTTTGATCCCAGCAAGCAAAGTGTAAGGCCCCCATTCACACTGAGCGGATTTCCGCTGCGATATTGCACATTTTTGCCGCGCGATATTGCAAGAAGTTGCCGGCCAATGATTTTCAATGGAGCTATCTTAAAGTACAGCTCGATGTCGCGGTCGCAAGTCGAGCCTGCAGGACCCTTTTTTCGGCGGATGTCACACAATGTTTCTATTTTTTAATGGAGCCCGACGGTGAAGGTCGCGCTACCGTCGATGGATCGTCGCCTAGTGTGAATGGGGCCTTAGTGGTGAAGATTTCATTACAGACCAATAGGTATTATTAACCACTGAAATGTTTCACTCCTGCTTCCTAAGCTGCTTAAACCCATTTTCACATTTTGTTGTTAATTGTACCTCAGCAGTGGCAGTAAAGCTGTGTGATACTTGTGGAGGTGTGCGAGCTGCAGTACGGTCATGAAATATTCAGACTAATTACCCTAGCTGCAGGCCGCAGAGTGGATAAGTGAACAAAATGGCTTGATGTTTTAAGAGGATAATTCAGTGGTTCTCTCTTAGAAATCACAGCTGATGCTGGTTTTTTTTTTTTATGTCCTGCCAAACCAAACCCTGTAGTCCAGTCTGTTTTAAAAGCTCCCCACTGCAGACAGATGAGAATATTTAGCATATTTTATGTTCTTTTGGCTCACCTAGGTAGTGGTTCTGCTTTTCACTCGTACCACTGGCTACCCCACTCACCAGTTTCCTTTCTTTTCTCAAAGACCTTGAAGTTAAGCTTTTCAGGCCTGTTAACAACAGTGCATTGTGATGACGCCATGCTGCAACGCATGATAATGCATTAAATAGTACAATACATTTCCATTTATTTTGTAGGCCACTGCAGCGCACAGATGTCAATAGTCTGCATTTGCCTTAAGAAAATAACGTGGCAAGTCTGATTTTAAATTAGTATTACATTTTGAACTTGTTTTCAATATTGGATCCAGATCTACTATACATTGCCCAGCAAATCATTTCTTTACATTGTTGCCCAATTACTTGGCTATCATGTTTCCAGACAGCTCTAACTCTCTCAGCTCGACTTCCCTAAACTTCCTGTCCAGTACAAGACCACAAAAGACAGAGCAGACTCCAGCAGCTGTTCATCTACTAGCTCAGAGGAGGAAGGAGAAAGTGGAGAGCAGAGGAGTGACCTGCCTTGCTGTGTTTGTGGAGTACAAAAGCAAACATTCCCAGCACACTAACCAGCCAGCCTGCAAAAAAAGTACACTGTCTACCTACTAAGGTTAAAAACAGAGGTGTTAGTTGCACAACTTTTGCAAAACACGTGGAAGCCGCACTGCCTCGTCAAGGCCCCTCTGTATAGTGCCGTCCTAACTCTAATCTATGAGAGCCTCCATCTTGGAGCAAATTTATAGCAAAGGATTTTTGCGGGCTGGCTGGTGAGAGTCCTTGGAATGTTTTTTTAGTACTGTGTAAAGCCCTTCCTTGTGCACCTTGCTTTGGATTAAGGACCCAGGCACTAATGTTCCACGTGTTCGGCGGGGGGCGTGGCTGCGGTGCCATTTGACTTCAATGCACCCACATGCCCCCTTCCGCCCCTGAACGCAGGGAGCCTCCTGGGTTGCGATACAGTGGCTGGCCGCTCTGGAACGCACTGTTTGTGGTGTGAACTGGCCCTTAAACAGGGCATCTGGACTAGTGCTTATGGCACCCTCAGGGGTTTCTGCAAGAAACTAAAACTTTTAAACATCAAGGAGCAGAATCCATTGTAAGTGATCTTCATCAGCATTTGAAATGGCGTTTTGACTTTAAACAAAGCTGTTTGGGTTTATGTTTTGGTTGTTGCTGTTTAACAAGTGTTGTATTGTGTGCCTGATGTTCTGACTCCAGTATTTTTGCTATGGTTTTCTGTAGAGCTGCAGCTAACGATTATTTTCAAAATCGATTATTGAAAAAGTTGACAACTTTTTCAATCGATTATAATCGATTATGTCGATTAGTTGTTGCAGCCCTAGTTTTCTGTCCTGGCAGTGTGTACCTCTGTGGAGGGATATAGGGAATTTTATGCTGTCCGTGGCTGCGGGTGTATTGAAATATAGTGTACTTTGAAGAAATGCCGGGCCTTCCATCTTGGTCTGGCCTTCACACACTATGGCAAGATAAAAGGCTTCCCTCCTTTAGTTCCCTGGGGTGCGTTCAAGAAACTTCAAAGTGCCAATTTCCTTGTGTGGCATGTGCAGCGTTATAATATTACCTATAATGTTTATTTCCATAAATCCCTCTTCTAGTGTGTGAGAATAAAACAAGAGCGAGCCTATTTCTGTGATAATCAAATAAGGTTCTCATGAATGATAACATCAGCCAGAGAAAACTTAATAGAATGTAAAGCAGTCTTTCCTGGGGAAAAATGACATTTTGTTCCACCAAGTAAAATATACGGACTGCTTATCTCCAAGACCAGCGACTATTTTATTATCATTTATCAGTATAAAAGAGATGAAAAGTACACAGTTCATCACTGCACTCTGTAGGATTTATTTTTTTTGTAGTGTTATATCTTTGTTTATGGTTGCCTAGTAATACATCTGTATTCTACACTAGTGCTTTATAGTGACTCCAACATTGGATTTTAAAGCTAAAAAAATATACTCTATACAAAGAAACGAATGAAAATCTTTAGCATCGGACATTTCCAGGTGTATCGGATGTATGTTCTCCCTCTATATGCTGTGGTTCCATCCACTGGTCCCTCCATCCCTACAGGACACAGTAGTGATGTAGGGACAGGTGAAACAACACACAGCATGCAGAGGGGGACCAGGCATCCAATATACCTGAAAGTGATCGACAACACTACTTTGTCCTGTAGAGGGACCTATGGGCCAGCAGAAGGAACCGTGCGGCACATAAAGGGGAACCAGGCATCCATCTGACATTTCTTGCTGTATCAGATGCCTGGGTCTTCCTCTACATGCTGTGATTCCTTCCACTGGCCCATGCGTCACTACAGGACACGTTAATAATATAAAGACAGGTGGAAGGAATCACAGGGTGCAGAGGTGGACCAGACATCCGATACACCTGGCAATGTTAGATGGATGCCTGGTCCCCCCTCTATGTGCTATTGTTCCTTCCACCTGTCCATACATCACTACTGTGTCTTGTAGGGGTTAGCAGAAGGAACCACAGCATGTAGAGGGGAACCAGGCATCCATATGACATGTCCATGTGTATCAGAGACCTTGTCTCCCTCTACATGCTTTGGTTGCTTTTTCTGGCCCCTACGTCAGTACGGGACACTGTAGTGATGTAGAGGTAGGTGGAAGGAACCACAGCATGTAGAGGGGCCCCAGGCATCCATTTGACGTTTGCAGGTATGTCAGATGCCTGCTCCTCCTCTGCATGCTGTGGTTCCTACCTCTGGCCCCCGTGTCCTGTAGTAAGGTAAGGGCAGGTGGAAGGAACCACAGCATATAGGGGTGAGCAGCCATAAAATGCACTCAGGAAAGTGTTGGATGTTGAAAATTATTCAGCAAGCTTAGATCTTTACAAGAGTGAAACTTGTGGGTGATGGGAATGGTAAATATAAACCTTTTCATAGCAGGGACACTTTTTTAAAGTTGTTTCAAGTTGTTGCAGAGTTGTGTGAAATCAGAAACTTTGTAAACAGTGTGTATGACCTGTCTTGTTCCAGGGCTTTAAAGTGGTTCTAGTGTCCGGTGATAAATGGCCAGATTTTACAGGTACAGCTGTCTGTAATCGTCTACAGTTGTCTATGGAATGCTAGAGCAAGCACATCAATCCTTTATTACGGTTCTTCCATGACCTCAGTGGAGTCTCCATACACATTTTGGAAACACTAGAACTGTGTTGTAATGCTAATTGTGCAGTTACACATTTAAAAAAAAAAAACATTTACCGGATACTGTTTTTGATGAAATTGGCTCCCATGATTGACTTTTGTATCAGTGTAGGTGAGTACATACTCCAGCTGCTACATCACCTACTGACCATGTGCCATGAAAAGCAATGACTGGGAACATAGCTTTTTTGGAGCTGTGCTAAACTTGTACAAGGAGAACTGCACATGAAAAGTGGTGACCGGTTGAAGCTTTTGTTGAAAATGACCGTTGGTTTGCACAAAACTGATTATACAAATACATGGATCTGTGTTGCATATATATGGAAATCATCAGTGCAGGTCATTGTGTTTTTCATCAATCGTGCCGAAGCTTGTCCGCCTCTTCTGCCTTTTGCACATTCCAGTGATGCTGCCCGTGATACTGATAGACCAGTGGGAAACTTTACCTGAACTGCTGGTGTCTTGCGTGTTAAAATGGCCCAGGATTTGTGCATACAACTGGGATTTTATAATGTGTTGCATCCTTCATCAGAGAGAGAGAGTGTTTCCCTGAAAATAAGACACTGTCTTTTATATTCTTTTGGGCTCAAAAAGACACCCAAGGTCTTATTTTCGGGGTAGGTCTAATTTTTTTTTTTTAATGTACAACAATCCACACTTATTCATGTAGAAAAGTCTACATGTATTCATGTACAAAAATATGGTGATCAGGGCAATCACGGGTGCCGTACCTTTCCAAGAGCAGTTTGCTAACCAATCGCTGGCCAGAATAAGTGAAGCGCAGTTTCACTATCGATTACTCACAGGCTGAGTGTGTTTGGTATCACTCCGCCTGTGACGGGGGCCGGCGCTATAGAGGAAGCATCGGCTTATGCGGCTCTGCTCCCTACGCTGCCGCCTCGCTTCCTCTAGTGCTGGCTACGATGGCACCACTGATTCTCTCCCGCGGATCTTCAAGCTCCCCCTTATGCCACCACCGGCCCTGGGAATGGTCACAACTAGGTCTTATTTTCGGGGTAAGTTTTAAATTCCTTTTAAAAGTCCAATTTTGGTTCTTCTGAATCTCTTCTATTTAGTGATCATGATTGGGGGAAATGGGCGATTTCTCCTATTTAACCTGCGATGAATGGCTAACTCCTGGCTAATGACTACTCCTGTGACTTGCTGATACCCCTGGTGGCTGAATCTATTGGTGGGGCAAGGAAAGGTAGACAAGTACTGTATGTGCTGCTAAAGTGAACCTGTTTTTGTATCTTGTGTGGCCAATGCAAAGTATGGCCAAAGTATATCAGATCATTAAACAACAATCAATGAGAACTCCACGGTTGGCTCGACATAAAAAATAAAATGGCAAAGTGATAATTTTTATTACAATACAACAGTCCACAATTTTATGGTGTTCGATTGTATCAGCTATTCCAATAGGAGCCTGTCTGCAGACAGTGGTGCATGCTGGGCTAATTCTGCAGTAGCAATAGAAACTTGACAGGTCTGATGTGTAGTAACACATGGACTGCACTCACTCTGGAATCTTTGATTATAAATCAGACAGGATGATGACAACTGCATAAAGGGGGCAATGAAGGGGACCAGAAAAAACTGCACAGCTGCAACAAATCACATCGGTAACATAGATTTGACAATGTGTTCTGTCTGTTTACACATACCCTTTAATGTGCTGTTATGTGCACTAGACAGGTCCTCCTTTAAATGGCTCATAAAATAGCTGTTTACTATTTATTAGTGTAGAGCAGGCTATGCAGACTGTAATAACCATTGAATATTGACTGCGCTCTGTTAATTGTGTCATAATTTGAGCGTAGGTGTCATGACTGATAATTATTGAAGGACAAAATCACCGTAAGGGGCTTTGCAAACGTTGTCCTGCATAAAATACACAGGCATGATTCATCAAAATGTCCTTTTTGTTTTGCAGGCTCTGTGTATGTGGCTATTCATATGCTGTTTTCCATCATTAATTTTCTAAATATAACCCAAATCAATTAATTCTATGCAGAAACAATCTACTAATTTCATTCTAATCAGCCCTCATCTTCAGCTTCAGATCTCCTCCTTTTACTAATGGCAGAAATATTGATGGGTGTCAATAGGCCAGGGCTGGTGAAATTACATATTGAAATCAATATGTTTTGCCAGTGAAGCGTTCTCATTAGAATTGCTCCTGTGTTATTACTGAGCAGCGGCTCTAGCTGTGCGCCGCATCTGCTCTGTCTGCGTACACATACAGTAACTGCTATACTCAGCAACCTCTCCTCCTTCAGGGTGCTGGATGTGCTGGATACAAATGGGTGTTTAAAAAAAAAATCTGTTGTATGTGAGAAAAGATAAGTGTTACAGTACAGGAATACAATGCTGTCATTTTATGTATTCCTGCTGCCACTGCCGAGTAATCTGCAATGCAAAATGAGCAATTAGTGTCTCAACATATGCCAGGGGTGGGCAACTCCAGCCCTCGAGCTGTTGGGGAACTACAAGTCCCATGAGGCATTGCAAGACAAAGCCACAGGCATGACCCCCAGGGGCATTATGGAATTTGTAGTTAAAGCACAGCTGAAGGGCTGGAGTTGCCCACCCCTGGCATATGATATTCTGTTTTAGAATCAGCTTTGTTATGGGAATACATACTGTAGTTGTTTATAATACAATCAAAGCTTAATTGAAAAAAAATCCTTTTATGTAGTGAGTGCCGCCTTCCGTCTGCCCATCACTTCCAACAACTTCCTGGATTCCCAGTGTGCTTTGCAGCTCCTTCCCTGCTGCTTGATATGATCTCGATTTTCTTAAGACTACATATCCCATCATGCACTGCTTCCAGCAAGCAATGATGTTACATTGTGCAGATATTGAGTTGACGTTCAGAAGGCAGTGAGAGTTGTGAAACAAGGAAGTGCATACTCACAGGGCTGAGTGTAATTGTGTTTGTGCATTGAGGAAGTGCATCCTAAGGGCATCTTAAATAAGTAAGTTTACAAACTTCTATACTGATGTATGTTTATTGGGACCAGGATAGAACTTATGGAAATTAAATATAGAAATACCTTTTATTTTTAGTTTTTTGACCACAGTTGCCTTAGATCAGTGGTTCTCAACCTGTGTAAGCTCAGGACCCACATTTGTCCTCGGTCATTAAGTTGCGACCCAAGTCGCACTGCAGTGGAACGTACAGCTTTGCTGTACCGCGCGTTCCAGTGCGGCCAACTGAACTGTGGGCAGGGGGTGTGTTTGGGGTGCCATTTAAATGGCAACACAACGCACCTCCCACACCAGAATGCATAGCAAGAGCGATTGCATAGTACAGTGCTTTAATCGCGCAGGACTGTTCGATTTAACACTCTCTGTATTAATGTGAACGGGCTCTCAAAAGCACTGACCGACACGCAGTCTCCCTACATTACGAGAACTAGAGTGGATCCTCAGCCTGGGGTCCAGTGTGGGCTGCTGTGCTGTGACGGCGCTCCATCTATGTGTGCATTGCTTGTACAGCTCCCTTGCATGCATTGTAGAGATGCTAGGAACCAGAACGTGATGTCACTGCGGTCCATCCGAGGAAGCTGTAAGCAATGCAAAGCTCCAGCCCACCCCACCTCGATCTGACACTCAGCATATGAATGGCTGCTTGGCGCGTGAACTGATCGTGCTGCGCTAGGGGTAGGCTGAGAAGCCTCTCGCCTAGAAAAGTGGAAGGCATGCGCCGACCCACTGGACATGGGCTCACGACCCACCAGTTGAGAACCAAGGCCTTAGATTGTACTACAGTGCCAGACAAGTAGTGGGGAGTCGAAGGGAACCCCTTTATTAGTTCACTATGTGTCAGTCAGGTTACAGATGTCTGCCCAGTAAATCTCAGGGTCTTCTCTGTTGGATTGTCCATTCAGTGAGTTTGTGGAGACGAGCTCATCTCTAATTGCAACATAAATCCGGACACTCAGTAAATTGGCATGACACAGGAAACCCGTACTGTTGTAAAGTAGCCACAGCGCCCAGCTCACTCGCATGATGGACTACAATCTCATCTTTAGGTTACTCGCTTGTATTGAGACTGTAGTGTATCACAGGAGCGAGCTTGGAGCGGTGGCTACTTTACAACATGCACAAGTACCATGGTGAACAAAAGTAGCCACCCTCCAGAAGGAAGGACGGTGTCAGCACCAATTCAGAGATGATTTGAGGATCTACAGCCGAGTGATACACAAATAAGATACATTTTTGTTAATAGTTAAGATACTTGAATGTATTTTTATGATTTAACTCCTGAGTTTAGTGTCACTTTAATATTAACATTGTAAGCACGTGTTCGTTTTAAAGGAGAACTATTGGGTCAGTGCTTTTCCCCATAGTTCTCAAGGTCACGTGAGGACACAAACTAGCGTCCTCCCGTGACCCAAAGCTTGAGACCGCCGCAGCCGGGACGGATCCCGACATTACTGTCGAGATCCACCCAGCTGCGGGATTGACAGCTGGCTCTGCCTATTTACAATACTGTAATGTGTGCCTTACTGTAATCCATGGTTGTTTCCCTTCTCTTTGCTGCTCTTCCTTTTAAATGTGTATCTGTTCTCATGCTGGGCAGAACTTCTGTTTTGCAGCAGACTGCCTTGTCTCTGAAATGGATACATGGTGTCTGTGTGTAGGTTCACAACCTGGGCCAGCACTACAGGAAGAGGCACTCAGCTGCAAAGGGAAGTTCTCCCCAAGCATGAGAAGAGATACAGATTTAAAAGAAAGAGCAGCAAAGAGAAGGGAAACTACCATGGATTACAGTAAGGCACACATTACACTATTGGTTTATGTTAAAAAATCTGAGGGTTTAATGTCACTAAGTTTCTGGTTTTTACTGTGCAGGACCATGGACAGCAGAAAGTATTTTCCAACTGCTTTTGTGGCTGTCATTACTGGGCAGTCAAGGTCTGGCAGAATACACACATTCATTTTGGATACCATCAATGCTCAGGTATTGTTGTATTTTGGCCAGGACTTTGTGAGGTTTAACTTTTTGCTGTTCAGCATATGAAACAAACACATTTACCAAAATATCAATTCTCTTTCTTGCTGGGTGTCTATAGTAAAATGCATGGAATAGGTGGGTATTAGGCAGCCTTCATTTCACCCATCTAAAGCTATGAAAAGGAAGGCCTTCTGGGACAAATGCACACACTAATAACATAGAACTAAAGTGCCCTGAGAAGGTCGTGTCATGTACGAAAGTTGCCATGGCTGTCAGTTATGTGCCAAACGTGATAGATGGGGGTTTGCAAATCCATATATTTACAGGTTGTTACTATAAGATTGCGAATTGTAAATAAGTATGTTGTTTACAGGTGCTGTCACATCTCCCAGCACCATTTACTTGGCAGCCCTTTATAGTAGTGATTCATTCATTGTGTATTCAGAGCAAGCGGCATGGTCTGGGTCTATTTCTCTGGAAAATTTCAACAGGTTGACTGGCTTGCTTTAGAGCTCATCAAGGTGTTTGAGAGGTGTCACCCTCTGTAATACATTTGAAATGTTGAAATACACTGCCAAGCCCCCCAAAAAATCACTACCTGGATTTAGCTAAGCAAATAGGCAAGAGCCTTCCATTGGATAAGTGGTATGATCTGGGGATGCTTCAGGCCCCATTCACACCTAGGCATTTTGTTGCGCATAAATGTGCACGACAAAACGCTTAGCACATAAGTTCCCATTATGTTTATTTGCCCCCATTCACACCTAGGTGTTTTGTCGCAAGCTGCAAAACTCCTGTCACTCAAGAAAATTCCTGAGCTTCTTTGGGGAGTTTTGTAGTGTGTTTGGCCCCATAGACTTCAATGGAAAAGCCTGAAAAACGTGCAACACCTATTTTTGTGCGTGTTTTTTTAGACGCATTTCCCCATGACTGCAATGTCTTTGATCAACCAAAACACTCGTCTGCATATGCAAAACATGTGCAAAATACGCTAAGGAAAAATGCTGACGCCTAGGTGTGAATGCAGGCTCAACTGGTCAGGTCTAGGTTCAGCAACGTTATATCCACAAAAAATTAAGTCATCTGCCTACCTGAATACACCGAATGACCCTGATGGCACATTGGGCATTTTTCCAGATGACAATGCCAGGATTCATCGGGCTTAAATTGTGAAAGAGTCGTTCAGGGAGCATGAGACATCATTTTCACACATGGATTGGCCACCGGAGAGTCTGGACCTTAACCCCATTGAAAAACATGAATGCAACTCTGGACAGAAATAAATGTTGTGATGTTGCATAAGCTTATCAAAATGATGCCATGGTGAATGCGTGCCGTAATCAAAGCTAAAAGTGGTCCAATGAAATATTAGAGTGTGACTTTTTATTTTTTTTGTCCAGGCAATGTATGTTAAAACCCAACTTCTGGGGAAGGCTTACATTTTCTGCCCTGCTGACTAGGCTGAAATTCAAACTGCTATTCTAATTACTGGACACCGACACCGGTCCTAAAAATACAATAGCTGGGAGGAGAAGATTCTTCCATACATGCTGTATAGTGTAGATGGGGGAATTGGGAGTTTTTTTTGTACAGAATGAGACTGAGTAAGAAAAAAAAAAACTACGAGTATATGAGCCAGATTTAGGTGTTTATTTCTGTTTGTGAACCTGTTGGTAGGTACCTGAGCCTATAGAACAGGGATAGATGGGATCGCTGTGATTTGTAGCCCTTTTTAGCTGCTGGCATTATTCTGCATTGCTGTATAAAGTATTGCTGAGATTTGTAGTACCTCTGCAGCTTGGAGTCAGTGGCAGAACTACCAGGGCTCTGGTGCTCTACCACTGTCCTAAAATCATAAGTGTGGTTTGTTATAGAAAAACTGTCACATGACACTAAAAAAAAGTATCAGTAATTGGTATCGGTGAGTACTTGAGGAAAGGTATCGGAACTTGTACTCGGTCTGGAAAAAATTGTATTGGTGCATCCCTACTTTTTACCCATTTGAGATAATACCTATCACTTTCTGTCCTAAGCGGGAGAAAGGGGAAATATTCTCCCTAATGACACACAAATGAGATCAGAACCTGACCGAGGTGCTCATACCCTGGTGCCCAAGCTGCAGCTCAAGGGCCATAGGCAGCCCTTTGGTACTTGGACCACAGCAGTCAGACGTAAAAATGACGCTGTATAAAGGAGCTGTAAGCTGTGATGTTGGTGATTTCCAGTAGTCTCAAATGACATGTCCTTAGTTGCTAACTGTCTCCTGCAGCATACTCTGTCTCTAATCACTGTTGTAGCAAGTCCTCAGTTTGATCATCTCCTCTAGTATGTTTGCTGTCTGACAAGTCTTCTGCAGCATTTCATATATTGATTATTATGTGTGCCCCTTGGTTGCTTGTATGTTCACCCATATTCTAACTCTCTCCCAATCTATCCATAACAAAAATTACTTTACACCTAAAGGTAAGCGATATTGTTAGGGCTTAGAGTCAGGTTAGTTTGTGGTAAAGGGTTAGAGGGCTATTCTAAAATGCAAGCAGAACTGATCGGTGAGCTACTTATGCTTTTCAGCAAACTCTGCTGCTGTACTAAAATCAAAAGGCTTACTTAATTTACCATAATCTGAGCTCTGTAATACCATGAGACCCACCTAACCGGGTAGGCCATCGTTGACAAATACCCAGTGGTCAGAGATGGGCTTGTGTAATGTACGTTACTTTTTTAAAATTATTTAAAAAAAAATTTCAATACATAACTGCATTTGTTGATTTTTATTATTATTATTTTTTTATCTGCTTGGTGTGAAGCTTTAGAGTCAATAAGTGACTGCTCTTCTTTTTTTTTTTTTGATTGTGATAAATGTACAACATAATTCTTGTTCACCTCATTCATCCAGGTCATGGTATATCTGTAAAAAATAAATCAAGGCAACTGGACTTGCTGTATTTTTCTTGAAGACGTTTTGCTGGTCAAGTTCTGAATTGAGAAAGCTGGTCGGATAACCAGTGAAACATGTTCAAGAAAAATACAGCAAGTCCAGTTGCCTTGACTTATTTGTTACAGGTTCCTCTGGTGGACCATGTGCCCTGTGTAAGGTGTCACCGATTGGAAATAGAGCTAGGTTATGCAACTGGAGAGCATTGTTTTGGTGTGACATTCACGTTCAGTTGTAAACTTAAAGGGTTAATGCTTTAGCTCATCCACACGTGTGTATTTTACCTGTTGGGACTGCTGATCATCAGGACACACTCTAGCCCATCTGCTGCAGTCATTGTCTTGCTCCCCAGAGATGGCTCATTATGGCGTTTGAGGCTTATTTCCCCTGATGCATGCTGGGACTGACCATCAGACTGCATATGCTGTCAAAGGAATCATTGACCCAGGCAGGCTGTATTAGAGATGACAGCTCGTGGGCTATAGACACAGTTGCTGGAGGATTTGAGTGGGCTGGGAAAGAGGGGGTTACTGGCAGCAATTTTCAACAGTCAGGGTCTTAATCCGTTTGTGGTGTAACAGATTATCGCTTGCTGATGGAACACACAGGAGATGGCTGCGATTGCATTCAAGGCCTCCGTTACCATCTGATGGAAGTGCACTTGTGTGTTCTGTCTCAATGTACACTCAATATTTAGGGTTAGTTGATCCTCAGACACAGCGCCAAGATGACAATGCAAGTCCTTAGCAAGGTTATATGAGCAATATTCTATTGAAATTTGGCTCTTCTGCTTTACAGCAATAATTGATTGCTTGGCATCTCAATTGATTTCATCTTCTGTTCCTGTGACTTACAGAAAATCTGATGTTTATAGCAGACTTCTCAGGACAATCTGTCTTCAAGAGCCTGGTAAACCTAAGGAGGGGGGGAAACGTGAACGCCATCCTCGGTCTATTTATACAGATGTCTACTTATGGGGTTTTTACCTTCACACTGCATAATACAGTCATATTGATGCGGCATCAAAATAGATACTGTAACATGTTCTTCTTGCCGTGATATATATACTATATACCCCCCCCCAAAAAAAAAAATATTGGGCCAAATGTATTTTTTTTTAATCCTGTTGAAGACTAACCCTTTTATATGAACCTAACCCCTTAAAGTTGAACTCTAGGCAAACCTCTGACTATACAGTTGAAATGCATGCATGTATTTCTGTCCATCTAATCTTGAGGTTTACACAGCCCTACCATACAGCACAGCCAGCCTGGTGACCTGACTTTTCTCTGCTGCAGTTAAGCCACACTGCTGGGTCACCTTTCTGCCTCTAGCCTGTAATTTGACAGCGTAGGAGCAACCACAGGCTGAGTTCAGCAGTGCAGAGAATTGCAAGAGGATTAATTTAAAGCAGAATTAAAATCTGAAAATAAAAAATTGATAAGTGGTAGGGATTTTTGCCAGAAGAGACAATCAAAGTCTCTTCTGCCTAAAATGTGTTTCCCTTTCCCCAATTATTTATTTTAATTTTTTTATTTCAGCGCATGCGTCATGCAATGTAGACTCTGCTTATGGGCAAGGTGCTGTGGACAATGCATCACCTGTGTGCTCACGGTGGTTATATCATCAGTGGCCTCCAATGGCCAAAAAGGATGCCTGGAAACCCAGAAGTAGCGGCAGCATAGATAGCAGGCTACTGAGCCTGCATTGCACAGCACTGGAGTTGAGCACACTTGAAAGGTAAATGTGCCATAATGTGCTGTTCACCCAGCCAGCAGTCTATTCCTGCTTAGTGCCAAATCTAGCCATTTTATATTAGTTCCATTTTTAAAATACATTCACTTTTTTTTCTTCATGACCAATGTAACAGAATTATTTATTTTTAAATACTTGCCTGGAGTTAAAGGATAACCCAACATCTAAACCTGTGACAAAAGTAATTTTTAAGCAAAACAACTTTTTGCTTTTGAAAAGTAATGTTTAAACCTAACACTTAATCAGACCCCTAAACCTTAGTCTTATGTTCAAACATATCCCTTAAAGAGACCGTCACCAGATCATTGAAACAACAATCCTTTATAAGGTTATATGTGCTTTTACCATATTCCATGCATGTTATATACCTGTAAAAACCTGCCTTGTATAGACCTCCAAAAGACTGCTGCTGGCAAACGCCATCTTGGATGTGATGTCAGCAGCCCCAGCACACTCTGTTAAGTCGGGTATACACATTTCTATTTTTTTCGTTCAACCTATGGGCTGAACAAAAAAAACCAAACAGATTCCTCCAAGTATTAGCATTTATTATTAGTAGTATTATTATTATACAGGATTTATATAGCACCAACAGTTTGCACAGCGCGATACAATATAAGGAAGACATTACAATACAATTCAAGACAAGATGGTAATGAGGGTAATCAATGCTTAGGAGCGTTGATGGACAAATCCCCCGCTGTTTGTATTGTATTATGAAAGCGACCACTGGCCTTTGTCAGAATACCTGAACGAAGGTAACAGCTGATTGGCTGCAAGCTCCGTTCAGCCGAGAATTTTTCAACCAGCTCCTTTCAGATGATCGAGAGATGCCAGGTGGAAGGCTGCTCAAATTTTGTCCAGTGTATACCCTACTTTACTCAAGTCACACTTTATAGTATTCCCCTTCTCTCCTCCTATGATTGGCTACATAAAAGGTTAGGTAGGCAGGTGAGGGGAGGGGCAGAGGAGCTTGGGCAGCGTAGACAGTAATCCTAGAGGAGGAGAGGGCTATGACGCAGGAGTGAGGGGGGTGTGCAATCTAATTGGCTTTCTAGTCAGATTCACTGGGTGCTTTATGGCCATTCCTTCCCCACTACAAGAGGTGTCCGGGATGTTTGTGCTGCACTATAATGCTATTCAGAAGTAGTTGTGCTGTACAGAACGTTTCCCGCACTTCAAGCATAATGACCGTTCTCTGTCCGCAGATGCGAAATAGAGTTCTGCTATATTTTTGTAATAGAACATTATCAAATTGCAGCTGATTTGTTTAATGGTGTATTACCTGAAGAGACATAAAATGTGTGAGTGTAATGTAGTATGAAAGCATTAGCCTTTTAAATGTGTGATGTTCCTTTCCAGAGCTGAAGTCCATGGTTTCACAGCCCTGCAGATGTGTTTTCTGAGAAAAGACATTTCATTCAGTGATCGTTTTAGCTTTGCAACACTTGGTGACTCCACAGTCCTCAATGTTCCTTTATTAACAAATGATCTTTCCTCTCTGCAAGAAGACCATGAAAGACCCACAGTAGCTATTTTTTTATGGCTTCAGATTTTTGCATTTGCCTATGCTGATATATGGGTAAGATCTATGTTGATGGGTCGGTAACATTTTTCAACATCATGGTTAAAGTGCATCTAAATCCAAGTCTTTAGGAAATCTCACCGCTCCAATTCCTTAGCCACCATCAGGACTCCCCAGGTGCTGGTCTAATAGGTGCGTCTCCACCTTGGAATGTAGCAGTATACGAACAGACCGCACTATCCAGAGAATTCCAATACTTCAGACTTTATTGAAATTCACGGCAAATCCAGTATAACAGTGAATAAAAGTGTATAAAGCACCAAATGCCAGAACTGCACACCCCCAACCAGCTACAACCTCTCACATGCTTCACTCGTTGGCTTATTCATAGAGGAATTCAATAAGTCTAAAGTATTGGAATTCTCTGGATAGTGCGGTCTGCTCACATACCCTGTTTCCCCGAAATTAAGACCTACCGTACTACTAAAGCCAAATCTTTTTTTCTGTGCTGTTGGATAGTTTGGAACTATTTAAAATCCCTGCCAGGTTTTCATTGCTTTCTGTGACCACACTGGGGAAATTCACCTTCTCTGTGTTCTCCCCCCGGTAACCATTGTCACTGGGACAGGAAGCAAAATAATTTTACAGTTGTCATTGAAACCAGAATAAATGTGCAATTGTCCAGTGGTGACGCCTGTTTTAAAGGCAATATCCCCTTACTTTTTGGAGAGATTTCCATTCACTTCCGGTTGCGTTTCCACTGTTGGCAATGAGGGAAATCTACCTAGCGGGACACACACAGGAAAAAGGTTTTTAATTATTACCTACACTCTCCCAAACTTAAAAAAAAAAAGTTTTAGCTTTGGATACTTTACCATAAATGTAAAAATCATCAGTGCAAATTTACCATTTAAATTTTTTTTTTTTTTATCTGAGTTTAAGTGAATCCACATTTTAAAGAGGAACTTGACCCATATTTGTGAAATGACAACAAAGACCCCTTTAGAACTGTTTAGTAATGACAATCTACAAACTCATACTTCTAGATAATTGCCGGCTTTGTATTCTTTGCATACCGTATTTTTCTTCTCCTCCCCATTCTTCTCCAAGTAGCCATTTTTACTAAGGGCAGATTGATGCATCTCAGATTGATTCCATTTTAACAGCTTACCATCTATAGTTTTTTTTTTTCTAATTTTGAGAGCAGAGAAACAAAGAACACTAGATTTCTTGAAATTAAAATGTGAGTTATATTAAAAGAATGGTGGAATCATTGGGGGGCATTTATCAAGAAAATTAGCGACCTAATTAGCTGCAAATCAGACTGCCTGCATAGTTTCAAGAATTGCTAAAGATTGGACAGATTTTCACACTCAACAGTCGCATGGTTTTATTCTATTGCAGTGCTACTTTAGAGCAGCTGAGGAAAGAATTTCGCTCATGCTATATATAACCTCATAATCTGTTTCACTGTCCCTGTTTAACATTGTTTAACATTGTTTAGCATTGCTTTACCATGCAACAGAATTTATAAATTCCCCCATTAGGTTTAGTTGACACATTGCCACAGGTCGATAGTGGGTTTATTTTGCGTAAAAGTATGGGCTACATTCACACTTACGTTTTTAGTGCTAAGTGAAAAAATCCTGCTTGCTGCATCATTGATGTGCTTTCAAGAAAAATGCATCTTTCACAGGGATGAATGTTACTGTATATAGAACACACGGCATAAAGTAGGCAGAGCTGTAAATGTAGACTAAAGGCGTTCCTCATATGAATACCTTCTGTAAATACAACTGCAATTCCTTTCATTTCTGTAGACCATGTTCCCAAAGGTTTCATCAATATTTCTGTGACTACAAGTTCATAAACTTTGGAAGAGATTAGCAATACATTAGTTTACCCAAGTCTGCATCATTTTATCACAGCGCACAAATGGCACTGCAGATCAGATGTTACCACAACACAGATTTTTTAGCAAATGTTGCTTATTTACAGCTTTTGGTTCCTTTTATTGTTTTTTACAGTTTGCAAAATGGCGCAATTTAAAAATATTATTTATGAACTCAGTACAGTTTTATCTTTAAGATTTAGTAGGAATCTTGTAAAAAAAATTTTTGTGTGCGCTGATACTGATTTAGTGTGTTTTTATCGGTTTAATATTGATTTGATAAACCTACGCGCCATTATTGCAAAACCTACGAGTTTAGTAGCACCACCTTTTTATTCTACTGGTCCCATGCTTTCAGGAAATACACTTACACTAAAAACCACAGTTGAAAATGTAAAAAAAAGGTGAAAAATTGCAAAAATTGTCTGACCAACTGAGGTCAAAAGTATTAGGGATGTTTAAATACCAGTGCTGATACTTTGGCATTTTTCATGAGAACTACCAGGGTTGCAGTGGTTGCAGCTGGGACCGGGCTCTGGCACTCCACCACTGTCCTGAAATCATTAGTCTGTATTGTTTTAGAGAAACTTGTCACATGACACCTAACAAAAATGTATCAGTAATTGTATCTGTGAGTACCTGGACAAGTAACAGTCTCGGTCTGGAAAAAATGCTCCACAAATGGTGTGTTTTTGTGTGTATGTATGTGTGTATAGAATATTTATTTTATATATTTATAATA
>NW_017306557.1:35324-81940 GCF_000935625.1 Nanorana parkeri
ATATGTGTATATATATATATGTGTATATATGTATTTATTTTGGCAAAGCATACAATAAAACAGGGATGCACAAAACCCAGGAGCCCCTTATGCTTCTTAAAAATGACAGCTGCCTCCTAACTTTTTTTTTCTTTCTCTAGTCTAGGAGCTGGAAAAGTATCTGTACTTGTAGTTGTACTTGTACCAAGTACGATACTTGGTATCTGAACATCAGTTATCAATACCAATGGCCAGACTCACAATTTCGTGCTGTGCGTGCCTTACCATGGCAGTGCCTCCCCTTTGGAAGCCTAAGACTTATGGAATTAGAAAGGTTTCCAGATATGTGGATGTTCAACACACATTGTTGGGTTTTCATCTCCAGGACACTCCGTTCTTCACCTGGAACCACTTCTACTTGTGGCCTGATTTAAAAATAAAGTAAATGAAATATAGTGGAGTAATTTCCCCTGCACATGAATAAAGTAAACTTTTGATGTGACGTTCACTTTACTTTGTTTGAATTCACGTTGTAGTAAATCATTCTCACATTCTCTTCACACCTTAGAGAAGTAGGTCCTAACCTTCTGTCTATAAATGAAATCCATGTCTACAGATTTAAGTGAGTGAATGCTACAAAACATTACACATCTTATAGGCATCTCCAGTAACACTTCTGCTCACAAAAACAGCAGCTTTCTCGCCCACATATGATGTGGCAGCTGTCAAAAATATATTGGCTGTGGGTGTCATTCGCCTCGGTACCATATGACTAAGGGTGGCTAGCTGTCAGGATCCTTTGCTGGCATCTGCAGAAACATCTCACAGATATCTGATATGAGTCTCTCGCTCACATGGCATTTTTCTCTTCGAATCTAACACAACATTTTTAATTTTGTTCATCTAAATATATTTGAAATGTAAAAAAGTTGTACACCTCTTTCACGCAGCAAAGCCAGGAAATCACACTACTGCTTCTTGGTTGTGCTTTTAATACTTGTTCTGTTTCAGCTATACTGCTTCCTGGATCACCCGCCTGCTAAATATACAGATGTGATAATTTGTTGTCCAATGAGCAGCCTGGTGATAGAGAAGTTAGGGGACATGAGAAGCTTTTTTGCTTCATCTGGAAAATGTCACCTGGCTTCACAGTGTGGCAGAGGTAAATTATATCATCCAGCTGGCTAAACACATGCATATACATATACAGTGTGTTCCTCTTCAGTGCCCTTATTCAAGATTTCTAGAAGAGCCTTGGCTTCTTTCGGGTCTTTCTAGTAAGAACTTTTACTAATGCTAGTCTGTTGCTAGATTAAAAAAAAAATGAGACGCTGCCACTAACCCATGCCTATTGAGATATACATCTCTAATTAAATTACTTGCATATGCTGGGCTATATTTTTAAACAATTCTATGCCCCCCATGCTAAAGAAAATGTATTCACCTCCAAAACTTCTGACACATGCCACTGTTCCCCATCTCCAGCCCTGCTTTCAGGCAAGATCCTGGCAGGGGCCAGGGAAGATCTAAATTAACAGTGTGAGGCTTCCCCGGGCCCCTACCAGAACCTCGGTTAACATCAGAGCTGTGGACGGAGCAGCTGCATGCATCTGGAATGCAGAGTGTCAGAGGTCTGTTCTCCGCACAGCAAGAGAGAATACTTTTCAAACACAGGCTAGCATATGCTTTTGTGAGTACTTTTAATTGAAATGCTTATATAATTGGGATGGGATTGTGACAGGGTCTCTTCAATAAAAGAGAAGTGGGTATGTTGCGCTTGGTAAGTGAATCTATTTGGTTTTACTGTGAATAGTGAAAATAGTCACAGTATGGTTCCGTGGTGATTAGTCCAATGTGAAAAATTATTCTGCAAATATGTGAAGTGAATATAAAGTGCAGGATAAGGTGAGTGATGTCTGTGAAATAATAAAAAAAAAAAAAAAAAAGTGTGATGGCCTTTTGATAAAAATCCTAGTGAGTGATTGGTTCTTGTGTGTATCTATTAAAATCTACAACTCCAAGGTTCCGTCTAAACGAAATAGTGAAAGCTAGTTGTATTCGGCCATAAGGGAAAGTGGGAATGTGCAATAATATGAGCAAAAATATAATATATAAACAAAAATATATAAGCTCAAAATATAAGCAAAAATATAATATAAACTCCCAATAAGTGCAAGTGTTCAATGTAGCACACAGTAGGCAATTCGATCGTTAGTTGCAGCCAACCTCAACTTGCCCAACAAGTGAGACTGGTGTAATCCCATCCACAAAATCCGCAACAGTGGGGCGGAGCCACCCAAACCAACACACCAATTGGACAAAGCATGCAAATGTATCCACTCAGTGAGCTGGTAAATAACCAATACCGGATCGATAATAGTGGAACGGAGCCACTCAGATTATCACAGTAAATACTTCCTATCTGAGCAGTTTTTTTATATATAATAATAAACCTTATAGGCATTCAATTCTTCACTTCATATACCAGAGCACTGAAGAACAAACAGGTTAAAGTCTTATCTCCAATCTGCGTCTCTGTCTTTATAAAAAAATATAAAAATTTCGGAAAAAGCAGTCCGCAGAAAAGTATATATAAATATAAAGTTAAAGGCTCATTTTTTTCTTCACTCCGTCACGGAGTCGCTGCAACAACTTTTTAAAGGCTTCTCCTCCGATTAACCCGTCCTTCACCGCTATAGCGGCTGAGCCAACCCACCCAGTGTAGTTGGACACGGGACCGAACAAATATTGTAATGAATGGGAAACAAAGGAAGAAAAAGAAAAGGAGAATCCTAAGTGTATTATTTCAATGGGTTTATTTAAACGCAAAAAAAATTTCACACTTACAGGATTGTGGATATTTCAAAGCAATTGAGTGTGAAGGGCACTCAGCCTAAAAGGTCATCCGATATGTAGGAGAAGAATTTCCTTGACGTTTCGTCCCTCAATTTCCTTGACGTTTCGTTGAGCTTATATATTTTTGTTTTATATATTATATTTTTGCTCATATTATTGCACATTCCCACTTTCCCTTATGGCCGAATACAACTAGCTTTCACTATTTCGTTTAGACAGAACATACTCTTCAATAAAAGGTCTGCTTGCAAACCAAAGAATGAATACTTGTCCCGCCACTGCCCATACCACTCATATGTGCTTTCTTGGAGCTAAGCCTCCTGAAGAATCTTCTGCATGCAACACTTTGAGAGTGTTGGATATTTGGTCCCTCTGTGCACCCTGTGGTTTCTTCAGCCAGTCACTGCAGGATACAATAGTGACATAGGTGCCGACAGAAGGGTGTACAGTGGGGGTCAAGTAATCTGACACGCTGGAAGTGTGTCCGATGCTTAACCCCTTCATGACTGAGGCCTTTTTTTCATTTTTTGTACCCATGTTATATTCCACATTTTAGGCCTGAAAATTACTTAAAACCCCCCAACATTATATATTTTCTGAATGCCAAGACCCTATAGAATAAAATGGTGGTAGTTGCAAATTTTTATGTTGCGCAATATTAGCGCAACTCCTTATTAAACCCCAATATTTAGTGAAAAATTTAATTAAATGCCCCAAAACAAAATACCAATTTTTTAAATGAAATATAAAAGATGAGGTTACAACGAGTAAAACGATACCCAACATGCCCAGGTTACAAATTGCGTGCATCCGTAAATGTTTTTAAACAGAGTCCCGGCGGCAAAAGTCACCGGGAGTCTGTTTAAACAGCCCCGATGCTGGCGACGTACACTGTACGTCGTCAGTCACGAAGGGGTTAAAGTATATTCCCACTTTTACTGATAAATGTAAGAAATCCCTCATGTTTGTTTCCATTCACGCAACATACCAAAATTATTTCTGACCTTTTTTAGATGTCTTGTTGCAGCAATCAAGGACTTGAAATGTGTGAAATTTGCTTCTCTCATTAACATACAATGCAGAAGCCAGGGTTGTAATCATTTAACTATTTGATAGGACAAGCAGTGTTCACATCTACTTTACAAATTATAATGAAATGAGCCAGCACAGTACAGATGGGGTCAACAAACGCCTCACAGCCCTTCAGAACAGAAGTAGAAATTTTAGCAAGTGAAAAAAAATGTAAATGGCAAGAAGCATTTACTTATTTATTTTGTTAGCTTTTGCGCTGTGAATAGGAACATGTAACAAATATAAAATAGGTGTTATCCCAATTTGGCTGCAAAAGTGGAAATACACCTTTAAGATTCTTCAGCAAGGTTAGCTCCTGAAGAGGGTAAAGATCAACAGTGCTTGTGGTGAGGGCGCCTGTTAGCATTGTTTTTTTTTTCTTCAATCTGGCAGGCTGCTCAGCGGTATGAAATCTTTGTGCTCCAATATAAGGGACAGATGATCGCCCCTGTGGTTTGGGACAGATGTGTTTTTAAAAGTACCTTCCGCCTCTAAATGGTTTCTACACTTTGGTTTGTTTTATTAGGTAAGCTGGAGTGGAATGTGAAGTCCAAAGTATGTCTAGTTACTGTGCCCAAGAGTGCAGATGAATTAGGCACCTTTTTATGGCTATTTTTATTACTGCAGTACCGGTGCTCCAAGATTGGTTAAAACCCTGGGCCATGATTGCCTGCGACTTCCACTTTTGTTGTATTATATATACTACATACATGGTTGGGTTTTGTAGGTCAATATACTTTCTCAGCCCCTTGTGCCTGTAATGTCATCTTGGGTTACGCCATCAAACATTCTGCTTTCCAAAAGATTTTCACAAGCTAAAGCAATTACCATCTTTCTCCAGATAGATTTCAAAGAAACCACGGTCTAGAAAAATAGGCCTTGCTTTACATTTCTGCTCTTACAAGTAGATATTCTATTGTCACTTGTTTGAACTGCTGCCTTTAACATGTTTCATTTTTGTGAGCATCTTAAAAAGGACTCACTGTGTTTAAATTGGCTTTTTCCATGACAAAGGCTAAAAGGCCACGGTTTTCAATAAATGAGAGTTCTGATTTATTGTTGGCTAAAAAGCAACATTTACAGTGATTGAGGCTGTCTCCCTGTATTTCGATTATGTGCCTAGTCCCTGGGGATTTCTTGAAGGAGGACCATACATCACCAGCAGCTTTTTATTGCCAAAGTTGATTACATTTCCTAAGGAAGTGGCCAGTGTGATGTCACTGAATAGAAAAAAAATGAATCTCCGTAGCACCACTTCTTTGTGTAGAGCTTTTTATGGCTGTTTTTATTGGCTGTAATTGCACCTAGCTGCTGCTTTGCATTTGCTAGTTTATGCTTGTCCCTGGAAAAGAGCAGTGCATCATCTCAATGTGACGCATCATGGGGGAGAATCTGGAATCAATGTGTTGGTTCAATTCCTAAGTCTTTGCTAATTGCTCTTCTCGATCAAGGCTTTCTGCTGAAACAAAGATGTGTCTGTGCTGAGAATGAGAAGCATTGCCTTGAAATATACACTAAGGTGGCTGATTATAAAATTGAAAAGTCAAAACCTCTTAGGGTTTTAGTATGTTTTTATGGCATTGCAATTTTTTTGCTATTTATAAAAATATACTTTGCCATATCGTATGTTTTCTCCACGATATGAATTTTCATTAAGCTTGACATCTGTACCACTTTTCAGTTACTTTATTGATGTTCTCCCTGTTTAAAGTGACATTAAACCCTCAGATTTTTTTTAACATAAACCAATACTGTAATGTGTGCCTTACTGTAATCCATGGTAGTTCCCCTTCTCTTTGCTTCTCTTCCTTTTAAATCCTCATGTCTTCTCATGCTTGGGGAGAACTTCCCTTTGCAGCTGAGTGCCTCTTCCTGTAGTGCTGGCTCAGGTTGCAAACCTACACACAGACACCATGTATCCATTTCAGAGACAAGGCAGTCTGCTGCAAAACAGAAGTTCTGCAGAGCATGAGAACAGATACAGATTTAAAAGGAAGAGCAGCTAAGAGAAGGGAAACAACCATGGATTACAGTAAGGCACACATTACAGTATTGTTTTATGTTAAAAAATCTGAGGGTTTTAATGTCACTTTAAGGTATCGTATAAAAATAGGCTCTTACTGGATGCTTTATGCAGCGCATTTAATAACCGCTGGTGGTGATAAGGTGCCTGTGGTATCGTTTGAGGTCTCTCTCTGCTTAATGCAGCAGATAAAAATGTGATTTGGAGATGAGCTGCTCACATGACTTTGAGAGGTCACATCAATGGGCTTTCCTCCCTTTTTTTTTTTTTCAACTTTTTTCCATTGAGGAGAGTATCGTTCCTCTGGCACTGGAGTCCTGAAGCCATTTTTCTTTTAAGTTTTTTTTATTGAAAATTTAGTGTGCAGAGTCGCAATAAAAGAATCATACAACAGAGTTGCAAACAATCAAAAGAAGACCACTGATACATGGCATAAGGAGGAAGATATCCGTAGTAATGAAGCTATCGCCCCATACATAGACTGAAAGCGTGATACTAGAATAGGTATAGATATAATTTCTGAGGCAAATGTATCAAACAGAAAATAAAAGGAAAAATATCAAAAGAAAATAGCATTTAGTCCACTAGTCGATTCTTAAAACAAAGACGTACTATTAAAGGGTTTCTAAACCCTCACGGTTTTTTTCGAGCCACGCTGTGTCCTCTGGCCGATTCCGGATTCCGTCCCTTGCGAGCGTCCGCGTCGCATGGGGGTAAAAGTGGCGGGAGATTCAAAAGTTGAAGAAAAAACCGAAGACAAATACAACGAAAAAAGGAAAATAAAAATAAAAAATCATACCACCAGGGAGGTTAATGTCACTTTAATATCCCAAGTACTAAAGCTCACACCTGAATAATTTTAGAATGTTAAAGAACCAGAGCATTAGCATTAGCATTATACACATTTTCCTTTTTTAAGGCACTCGCAGCTGAAGAGAAAAGACATAGGGGGAATTTATCAAAACCGGAGCAGACCCAATCTGGAGCAGCTGTGCATGGCATCCAATCAGCTTCTCTCTTCAGTTTGTTCAGTTAAGATTTAAAAATGAAAGAGAGAAGCTGATTGGTTGCCGTGCACAACTGCTCCAGATTTTGTCTGCTCCAGTTTTGATAAATCCCCCTCATTGTGAAGTTAGGTTTTGTATTAATGAAAAGAGCCCTGCCTGATTCACTCAACTTTTCACTTCATTCACACCTTGAAGTCAGTCTTCATCAGGATGAACATATTTAAGGTTGAGCAAAAGAAGTCATAGATCACTTTTTCCCAACTTCTGTCCTTTTTCCCAACTTCTGTCCTTTTTCCCAACTTCTGTCCTTAAATACCTCCAGCAGGCCAGGTTTTGAAGATTCTCCTCATTGAGAGCAGCTGTAGTAACTTATCTGGATACACAGAATACATTATCTTTGAATTCCTGGAAGACCAAGGGGTACTTGAGGACTGGCGTTTGGAAATCCTGTTACGGTATTTAAAATGTGTTTCCACTTTTGCAGCCAAATTGGGATGACGCCTATTTTATGTTTATTACATGTTTCCATCCACATAGCATAAGCTAAACATTTTTCTTAAATTGCTTTTATATGGGTTAGCGTTTTATTGTGTTTGCACTGGACCGGAACGCAGGCAATCTTTTGCCATGCGACCGATCGCACTGCGGGTGGGGGGCGTGGCTGCAATGCCATTGACTTCGCTAAGCCCCCTCCCGCCTCTGAACGAGGGGGAGCGTTTACAGTGCGTTTCAGCAGCTACCACTCTGGAACACACTGCAATTTGGTGTGCACTGGCCCTAAAGGTTCAGATCACTGTGAAGGTGCTGCGAAAAACGTGGAATCAGACATCTTTATTTTGTAAGTACTTTTTTCGGTAGGCTGTGTGAATGGGAACTCATGTTCTCAAATTTGACGGAAAGCTTAAAGTGTATTTCCACTTTTACACTCTTAAAGGGACCCTGTCGGTAACAAAACAAAAAAAAATTGCCAACAGGTAAACCTACAAAAGAGAGTAAATATTTGCCCTTCCTGCTGCCCGCACAACCAGAATGCCTCATTTTCAACAGAAATCCTCCACTGAGAAACCATCACTTCTTTATCTCCTTGGTCCCGTGTTAGTGATTCCATCCTTAACCCCTACATTCTGCATTGATGAAGGGAACCATGGTGTGCAGTAAGGGACACAGGTGTCAAGTGCTGCAGACACTGACATAGGCTTCATCGATAGAATGGATGGCGGCACGACAAACTGACAGGGACTAACTACTTCTATTTAAAGGGTCCTTTGAAAGAGATTTTTTATTGTCTGGAGTTGAAGTGGCAAATCTAAAACTCCTGAGGAGGATCAAATGTCACTAACCTAAAGATTTTACAGATTTTTGCTTATTCCCTATGAGAATTGGGCAGCCTTATGAGTTTTACCCAGAATGTGAGATATTGTTAACTCTATTTGGTGCCACAACAACGTTTCATGCATGAGCCCCTTCTGTCTGAGTGTTTTGTAGTGGAACAGGCTATTTTGCATATAGAATGTTTATCTTGACTTATTTTGTCCCTGGCAGCAATCCTTCTCAGATGGAGAAGATGAGAGTAACGTGTGATAGCTTTGTGGAGAAGATCCCGTCTGGTTTGTTTGAGAATATTGAATATAAACACACCTATTGATCGTGTGCAAGTTATTTTTTGATTGGAAGATTAATTACATTTCTTCTCTTGTGAAGAGCTGATAGTTTGCAGTGACTGACATATAAAGTGGCTGACAGTATAACTCACCAAGAGCTCAGCATCCTACAGTGTATGACTGGCGGAAAATCTTTAAGTCCTCAATATCTTTTCATTAGCTAACAGACTCTTCGCTTGCAAATACTATACTGGTGCTAAAGGGTATTTATCTAACTCTAGTGTCTATAAATATAATATTTTTGTGTTTTCAGAAGTCGTCCTTATCCAAAAGTTCCCAGGTTTTGGTTGACCTGAAGACAGGTAGATGTGGTGTTTTGGCTGCAGGTGAACGCTGGCTGGGTTAAACCAATAACATTCACATTCTAGGTGGACTTTAACTACATTTCTTTTACTTTTAGTTGACTCTGCTTTTCTGACATTAATTTTCTGTAAACTGATTAAAAAACATTGTCTGAAATGCTGGTCATCTTCTGTTACCGGGTATATTTGGCATCACTGCAGGCCACGCAACCTGAGAGATTACAATCTAAAAAGGAAGGGCAAGTGATATGAAAGGTGGTAGCAATGTGGGAAATGATTTGATTGAGAAAGTGATAGTTCAGTGGTTAGGTTGAGGTGGGATAGGCTGAAAACATGAGTCTTCAGGGATCGCCAAAAGGCAGACATAGTGGGAGATGGCCAGACAGGTTGGGGTAGGGAGTTCCAGAGCATGGGAGAGACTCTAGAGGAGTCCCGGAGGCAAGCATGTGATGCATGCATACATACATACATACATACATACATATTTACATACATACAAGGCATATGAGGTAGTGCCTTGGAATGGGCTGATAATTATTAGGTTGCTGTCAAGAAGATTTTTTTTCCCCCTGTAAGCCTTCATTACTGTATGAATCACCTCTACAGGTTTACCTTTACTATCATTGTCATCGCAACAGGAAGTGAGACAAATTTTCTCATGAGGCATCAGAGAGCAATAAAAACCCAGCAAAGGTTCTATACCCCCCAGCCTCAATCCCCCTTCGTCACACCCTGTCACTCCATTCAAAAATGTACACTTTAAGGCTCCATTCACACTAGCCTTCTATGCGCAGAAATGTGCAAAACACAAAAAGCAATACATTTCTATGGGGCTCGTTCACGCCTGCGCGTATTTGTGTGTGCACAAAAACACGGAAAGCGGCAATAAATATATGCGTGGCCTATTTCAGAGCGTTCTGTTCCGGTTTGTAGCCACAAACGCATGGAAAAATGTGCGTCTAATTAAAATGTACATGTTTTTTTCCGTGTGTGTGTGTGAACAAGTCTTTTTCCCCTGTGAAAAAACATGCTGAATTGAAATTGCTATGTGTGAATAGAGCAGAAGTCTGTCCAAATCCAGCTCAATAGTTATTTTGGTGATTCCAGAAACTAAATCTGCCTGATGGGAGTTTTCTGCATTGCCCTTTCTTACACATCCTGCTGTACCAAGAGATGTTTCCATCCTTCTACTACAGTCCATGTATTGTATTATAAATGAAGTTCCACAGAGTAAGACCCACATATAATGGGAGCTAGGGATGTTAGTGCAGAAATGTTGCTTTTGGTGACCTTTTGGGATCGAGTGATTCACATCTTCCCATATTCCCACAGCCAAACTATCAGTTGATGAGAGATTTCTTTCATACGTTTTGTAGATAGCTACCCAAAACTGAGTTTCCAGTACCCAGGGATACTAGAGGATCTGTTTGGTTGAATGAAATATGCAATGAGCAGGATATCTATGGCACCTTCACACTTCAAAGTACACCACCAGCCAAAGGACCTCAAGGCTGGGGAAAGCCTGTTGAATAGATTGTGGTATTTCCTCCACTTTATGAGCAAAGCTCAGGTTTGCTTTAACAACTTTGTGTGATCGTGCTGTTAATTCAACTGAATCCTCATGAGTAAGCCTTCATAAAGGAAGGTGTGTTGTGATATGCTTATTCTCAGCTTCTGAAATGGTTGTTTTAGGGAAGGGAACAGTGTGGTTTATGAAGTTGCAGTGTCAATGGACTGTACAGGAGTACAATATACACCGATATTCATTTGTTTCAGAAACTTATAGTACATTGTTGATCCAGGGAATATCCAATTGCCTTATGGGATCAGGAAGGAATTTTTTTTTCCCCTGTTGGAGCAAATTGAACCATGCTTCATAGGCGTTTTTTGCCTTCTTCTGGATCAACAGGGTATCTGTGGGCATAGCGTTCTGTTTTAGGCTTTTCTTTTTTCCCCCCTCCATATCTCTATAGGTTGAACCCGATGGACTTGTGTCTTTTTTCAACCTGACTATGTAACATATGACATTCATGTAGCAGTTGGCATACCCTATGACCTAAAACCAATTTACTATCAACCTGATGCTTCATTTGAAAGTCTAATCTTTGTCTTACTATTAAAGCCAATGTTCTATTTGCATCATAACAGTTTTAATGCCTAAACAAACCTGTGCCATATTCATCGACAGCCCGCAATTCTTCACTAAACCAGAGCCAATAAAAACCTCGGATGCTACCTTCACTGCAAACTTTTCGGGCATTATGGACCTCTTAGGATGAGCTATTGCTAAACAAGCTGCAGTTAAAACATGGCTAACTGAATTCTTTTTTAAACGCTTTCCTAGTAGAAGAACAGCTGGATCCAATTGGTAACTAGAGCCCTTTTTTTTTTTTTTTTTTAATGGTAACAGAATACCAAAATGATTTTATAATTTGGCACCATTTTATGATCTGTAGACCCACCTTGTCCCTTTTCCTCTGGCATTACTTACAACATACTATATTGGAAAGCTTAAAGATCATTGCTTTATAAACCATAAATTAATGGTATGTATTTGATGATGGTTATGGAGATATCTCTTGGTATTTGTTCAGATCTCTTGCCATGTTCCTATGGTGATAGTCATTAACTCCACATACAGATGGGTGTTTTCTTCCTTGTGGCACTATAATATGTGTTTCTAGGAAATGTAACCTTTTTGCTCCGGTCAATCTCAAGAAATTTTACAGGGTTATTCACAAAAGGGTGAAGAGTTTGGAGAAGGCCGGAGCAGCGAACAATCGAGGACAACATAGCTGAACTGGAAAGTGAGCTGAATTGGAGAATTTTTCCAGTTCAGCTATGTTGTCCTAGATTGTTCACTTCTCCTGCCTTCTCCAAACTCTTCACCCTTTTGTGAATAACCCTGTAAAATTTCTTGAGATTGACCGGAGCATTGTTTGTAGTTTTTGTAGTATGGCTTTTATTTCGGTTCATTTTCTTCTAAAACTGGCCATACACCTTACAATTATCGCTCGATTTCTTTCGTCCCGTCATCGAAACCCGTTCGATTTCCGCTTGAATACCTCATCATGCACAGACCAATGAAGATTTCCATTATCGTTCGTTAGCATTACTAACTGGCCAAATTTCAACGATTGACAGAACAGATTTTCGTTTGCACATGTGCACTGTTAATGTTGCAGTTTTGGTGTATGAAAACGCCACTAATCCATCAATTTTCGTTCATTTTTTTTTCCAGCCTGACCGTTCAAGGAGTTTGACCAATTGCACATTAATTGTGATAGTTAACTTCCCATCAACTGGCTGATTATCGTATGAAAACTGGATCACATTGGTTTTTTTGCCCTAATGGTGGCCTATATGTTCAGCTATGAAAATTAATGAACTTGTTTGGCTGACCAGTTAAAACAGACCTTACATGAAAAATCAAACTACATTAGCAAAAAAGAATAAAAAATATATTTGCTTTACATGCTAGCTTCCGCTATTCCAGTGCTGTGTCCTAGCTTCTTCTGAAATTTAGGGTCTTCTGATTTCCCAGGATCTCCTCAGAAGGCCCAGTGACCTCACCCTCACCTAGCAGCCATGGACTTTGCCTGGAGTTTAAGGTAGATTAATATTAGGTTTTAATACGTAATTGGGTATATTTTTTTAAGGCTGGCTATACACAGGGCCAGCCACTATAAGAATTTTGGACGATTGAGAACGCTGGGGAATTTTTTTTAACTCTTGCCCTGAGGCCATCCCTGCACAGCATGCTTTGGTCTATGGAGCAAAAAAAAAAAACAGTTATACTCACCTGATCCTTGGAGCCAGCTTGCTCTTAGACCGGTTGAGGTAGCCTATCTCCCCCTCCGCTACATCGGTCTAAGGTCCCCGAGACATCATGTTCTATACACAGTGTATAGGACACCGAGGGACATACAATCGCTGGAGCAGACGGGCTGGAGGGAGCACTTTCACAGCTGCCTGGCTCAGAGGATCAGGTGAGTATAATTGTCCCTAGGCCAGAACGAGCACTTAACCCTTGCAGTGTGCCATTTTTCCCGGAGTTCTGCTTAAGCTAGGACAATAAGCTGTAGTTGCTGATTGGGTTTTCTGACAGCAGTGCATGCAGACTGTCAGAATACAATAGCCGCAGATTCATCTATGCACGCCTGCGGGCTAAACAAAAAAAGAGTCTATTATTGTGTATGGCCAGCTTAACCCCCCTTCTACAAAATGTGATTGGTTGCTGTATCCCCACTTGCTCTAATTTTTCTGCCAACACCCATCAAATAGACAGGATAGGTCATCCCAATGGGTCCAGAGGCAGCAATTAAAAAAAAAACAACCAAAGTTCTAACGCTTCCATCTGAACCTCGGGGAAAAAAAATAAGGAATGGTGTTTTAACGCTGAAATCCCCATAAATTGGTATGACATCTAAATGCATATGGTTTAATCGTGTGCTCCACACTGCCAGTTCCTGGACTGTCAGGTCAGCTGGTTTTCAGAAGAAACCTATTTAATATCAGTAATGCTATATGATATGTTATGAATGGAATCTTCGGAATGTAAAATCTTGCCATTTAGAACATCTTGAGCTTGAGCAATAAGGTAAAATTGTGCGTTCTGAGTGCTGCAGGATGGTGTGTAGATGAAAGATTTGGATTTACATTGCCGTGTTCTTTGAAATCTGCATTTTCAGGCAGCAAGAGTTTTATCTGCACAGGCAATGTACGTAAGGTATGAGACAAGATAATCTTACCCATGAATAGATCACTGTCACTGCTGACTACTAATTTCTTTATTGTCAGAAGTAGACCGGCACTTATTTGGGTGAAGATTTCCTAATGTTCAAGTAAATGATGAGTAATGAATCTCAGTTGGAATTGCTCTGTCTTTTGCATTTAAAAAATAAATAAAGTTTAAATAAAAAAACAAGTCTTAAGCTTTTCTTTTTAAATAATTTACACCCTGCCAAACCTGTATACAAATAAAATACTTAGATCAGTTAAGTCAGGTACTTAAAGAAGAACTCCAGATTTTATTTTTTATTAACCCTTGTAGTGGGGCTACTCCTGCATGGCATGGGTTAAGTGCTCTGTGGAAGGGTGTGGCAATGCCACAATGTATTTTGGCAACATTACTCCGTTAGAGGGGCTAAGAGGTTCCACAATGGGAATACCTTTGCAGAGGAGGAACTGGCTGTTCAGTTCCTTCCAGGTTTTCCGGACTATAGTGGGATGGGATCTCCAGTCCTAGGGCCAGGTGTTGCCAGTTGCCAGGTTGGGCTGAACAGGTGGCTGAGAGCAGCCTTATTAGGAAGCCAGCCCAGGGCTTTAGGGGAGAGTTGTGGGTGTGCAGGAAGCACACGACCACAGGTAGACTCTGCTGTGTGCATGAGCACAAGGGACACAGCAAGGAAGGCTGGAGAGGTCCAGAGGGTCGATGACCCTGAGATACCTGTCGGGGAGACAGAGAGACAGTGACCCACAAGGGGTGAATGCTAAAAGTCTTGGAGCTGAGGAAAGCTGCTGAGGACTGTATTTCCAGGGAAATTCCTGGGACTATAGCACTGGGAGTGTATGGGACAGCCCGATGTCGGTGAGACCAAAACATGATGTGTTTATGAGAGTCCAAGGAACTGTTATGCTTTGTTTATGCGGAAGAAAAGCAAGTTATGTTGTGAAGTTCATGGACTGTTGACCTTTTGAATGAATAAAGACTGTCCTTTTATGTTAAAGTCGGCTTCAGGAGTGCTCACTTAGCGCTTACCATTGTGCTATATTCCCCAAACATCACATGCTCGTTTGTGTCTAGTGGCTAAAATAACAATTCTACTCACCCAAAGCTCTGAGCCGGTCAGCTATCACAGCGCTACTGTTCCGCAGAACATTGGAATCTTGGAAGGACCGATCAAAGAGGAAGCATGCTTGGAGCATCAGGTGAGTTTAACTTTTTTTTTTACCTAGACACAAACGAGCACTTAACCCTTGCAGGGCAGTGACAGCCCTACTGTAAAGTATCCGTCGCTCCAAGCTCACTCACATGATAGACTACAAACTTTACAACACACACAGGGACCATGTGGAACAAAAGTAGCCACCCTCCAGAAGGAAGGACAGTGTCAGAATGAATTTACAGATGATTGGTGGATCTATAGCCGAGTGATACACAGATAAGATACATTATTGTTAATAGTTAAAGTGACATTAAACCCTCAGATTTTTTTAACATAAAACAATACTGTAATGTGTGCCTTACTGTAATCCATGGTTGTTTCCCTTCTCTTTCCTGTATCTGTATCTGTTCTCATGCTGGGCAGAACTTCTGTTTTGCAGCAGGCTGCCTTGTCTCTGAAAGGGATACATGGTGTCTGTGTGTTGGTTTGCAACCTGAGCCAGCACTACAGGAAGAGGCACTCAGCTGCAAAGGGAAGTACTCCCCAAGCATGAGAAGACATGAGGATTTAAAAGGAAGAGCAGCAAAGAGAAGGGAAACAACCATGGATTACAGTAAGGCACACATTACAGTATTGGTTTATGTTAAAAAATCTGAGGGTTTAATGTCACTTTAAGGTACTTGAATGTATTTTTAAGATTCAACTCCTGAGCTAAGTGTTGCCTTAAGAGTGGGCTTTGAGCTGTGTTGATAGCGACTTTAAGCCCTTCAGGACCTTGCTTGGCTTTTAAGACTGGGACATCTCCCTTTTAGAACATCAGCATATTTCATATGGAAGAAGTTTTTGCATTGCATTTGTGCTCCAAAAAGTATGCTTATCTTTTAACCCTAGACAGGATTTTATAATGAAGAGACCTAGTGCAGGATGGTTAAAGGAGAACTATGAGGTGAGTGATTTCCACTCATCCTCCTAGTTCGAGCCGGCTGTCACTTAGTTCAGAGCCAGCTGTCACTCACGCAGCTGGGTGGATCTCGGCAGTAATGTCGGGATCCGTCCTGGCTGCGACGGTCTCAGTATACCGCGAGCTGTAGCTTGCGGTATACTGAGCTTTGGGTCACGGGAGGACTCTAGTTTATGTCCTCCCGTGACCCTTAGGAGAACTATGGGGAAAAACTCTTACCCCATTGTTCTCCTTTAAGGTTAGGGTAATGGGTAGATGACCATTCTGGTGAGGTTTTTAATTAGGGTGTTCTAATTATGCAGTGTTTTGTGACTTTCCTTTCTATTTTCCTTTCCTTTTCAAACAGGTAAGGGGTCCAAAGAATTAGTTTACTAGTAAGAAGTGTGGAGGGTTACAATTTACCTGCCCTCACTAGTATGAGTATACTTGGTATATGTAGAACTGGAGTTCTACCCTGACTCGATTCTACCCTCAGAGCTTGGCATGTCTTCTCCACCTTTAGTCTGGCTTACTTCCATTTCTTGGATAGTTTTGGTGCTTGTACTATATCATAATAACATGGATTATTTTTTTTAAAAATCTGATCATTTTTTTCTTGTGAAACAAAGGAAACAATATAGATCTTAGTGCAGCTGTCAGGAGATTGGAGCTGTACCGCAGAGTGTAATGTGTCCATGAAACACAATCTGCTATCTTGAAGTAGTGTTTCCAAGACATTCGTGATGTGGAATGCATAAAAATTAATTTCAGTGACTTACTGCACTGTCAGGTTTTTATTGCACTGTATGCCATACGCTTCAAGAGCCTATGGGAATTTGTGTAATGTATTGCCGGCTAAGGCAAAAAAAAATGGGTAGTAAATATAAATTTGGATTGTGCGTAAAAAAAAAAAAAAAAACTCGGTGAATACCAGTAATAATTGACATATGTAGTTTTTTTTTTTTTCTTCAATCCAGTGGTGCAGTACAACATCTGCCTATAGCACAACCTCTACCTCTAATCATAGTTACCCCTTAGGGCCTGTTCACATGATTTTCAGGTCCGGATAAGATGCGGATATTCAGACGCGGTGCTACTCATGCAGTGCCTTTTTAATGCGTTTTCGGTCCGGATGCTAACAGTTCCTTTTTCTTTTTTTCACGCCGTGGGGCTTTCAGTATGCAGATTCTTCCTCTGAGGTCACTTCCGTCCTCTCGTAACATCTACTTCCCTTTTGTGTATGTAAAGCTGCTGATCAGACATGTATCACATGTTTGCAGGCATGTTGATGGTGCTGGCTACAGCAATCTGCAGAGAACGAGCTATATCTATCCACCTTTAATTTTTTTGATGCACGTTTTTAAACTGTGTGTGGCGGGGGTCGTAGCGCATTGGCGCATGCTCCATCAATCCGACGAATCGCTCATTGTCCAGGACCATGTTAGTCATGACTGCTGGTTTTCCCTCTGATGCTCCACCACAACCAGGAAGTCTAACGATGATGACATCATAAAAAGTGGAGCAAAAATACATTTTTCTTGCTTAGCTGCATTGCGTTGCGTTTTCAATGCGTTTGTGCGTTTCCTGACCGTACAAAATGTGACATGCACTATTTTTTCAGTCAGGAACAGAAAGGACTGCGCACGTGAGAACTGTAGCCCATAAAACGCATAGGGATACATTGGGATGCATATTTAGTGCAGGAGCGTACGGATCAGGTCAGCACAGAATACGGACGTCGTGTGAACAGGCCCTAAATGGCATTTGTCCCTTCACTCTCCCCTTTTAGATTCTTCTTATTGCATAAGAACTATAATATTTTTGGCCAATTTTAAATTACAGGTTTACAAGTTCATAAACTGATGTGCATTAAACTTTTTGTATGTTTTTTTTTTTATTTTTTTAAATTATCCATATTTTCAAAATATGTATCACAATTTTCTCCCAGGACATTTATCTTGCAATGGATGCTGCTGACCTTTTTTTCTTTTTTATGAATTATTAACACTGGTTTTCACAGAGTACAGAAATAAAGACGGCAACAAGCCAGAACAGTACATAACTGAGTAATAATAATTCTGGGAAACCCCAAACAACGAATCATTGAATTAAGCAATATGAGCCAACGAGAAGTGTAAAGTATAAAAATATGAACATCAGTAGGGATGTTGGCAACCATTGATCAGGCAGGAGTCCATAAAAAAAGATGAGTCCAGAAGACAGTGTGTGCGTGCGTGAGTGTGAGGTAGGAGAGAGGAAAAAGGGAGAGGGTCATAAGGGAGTATAGGGGGAAGGCAGCAATGTCACCTCAAGGGTTCAGAACATTGTACTTTATTCCTTAGAAAGATGAAATTCATCCCAATAAAACCAGGTGGAACACAATTTAGCCCTTGAGCCCTTAATAGAGCTAGTTAGGTGCTCCATATGTTTAATATCATTTGATCTTACTAAACGAAAGTGCTGCTGGGCTTTCTAATAAGAAAGCCTAGTAGTGCCTGCATGCTTTTTGACAGGCTTTATAAAAAAAGACTAGTTTCAACATTGCCATGTCTGTTAAGAGACAAAGACGGGGGAGGGTTCATAACCTATTCAGTTCAGTTTTTGGAATAGCAACTGTAAAACAGTTCTACAGGGTGCATTTACCCCTCAGGGTTTCAGTGCGGTGCTTTGCTTGTCTCTTTGATGCTGTTTTCTTAAAAACGCACCTTCTATATACATGAATGGTAGCGCGTATAAACTGCGGCTAAGACTCAAAATGACATTGTATCTCTTATGTAGTGGTGAGAGTGTAACCTCACTGATCTCCCGGTGTTACAGAAAGCTTCGGCTGCTGATTAGAATTGGTAAATTGTTCAATTTATTTTTATTCCTTTCTTAGTCCTGAACACAATAACGAAGGTATCTTAGTCTATGGTACTGCCCCTATAGGCACATCTAAAGGAGATTGTACAGTAGGATCATAATAGGTGTAACCTCATCACCAGTCTTTTTCTAGTAGGTGAGTAGTCTCTACTAATATGCAACACTCTTTAATAGTCATGCAGTGGACATGTTAAAATTCAGAGATGACTACCAACCTGTTTCTGTTATACTTTCCCCCCTTTTTTGTTAAATCACAAATATTAAAGCTACGTCCAAGAAATTTAAACCGTGCTGAATTCTTCTTGTAATTTTTCTTCTACATTATAAACGTGTGACTTTTTGCTGGTTTTCATGCTTCTTTCTCTATGTAGTCAGAGCCCAGTGCATGTGTTTCTGGAGATATCCTGAGATTGGGCTAACGTTAGTCTCATTAGAAAGGTAATTGCTGTGGCAGGGCTTTACTGCTGGGTGAAGTGCACATTTAATCCATGTGAGCCTTTATTAAATCATTGCTGGAGAGAAAAAAAAAGCTGATTAAAAAGAAATCGGAGTGCCATTATGCAGCTGACAAATGACTTTTAAGGCATGCAGATATGTAGGTGAGGAAGGTTACTATCTTTGTAGAATGAAGATGAGCTTAGACAATGGAATAAAAATGTGTCACCTGTGCTCTCCTAAAACTGTCTGAATATGTCAAGTCGGGCTCTTTATTAGACTTTGAGCTCCCCATTTTTTTCTGCTGTAAAAAGCCTACAGTTATAGGTGCCCTGTGCCCTCACCTCTCCTCTGATTACTGAATGTATTAATGAGATATGTCATTTACTTAATGGAAGACAAAGCTACATTTTGAATAAAGTGTACCTGTTACAGAGAATGCAAGTATGTAATTTCAGATCATTTTAGATCATGTTAAATCTTGAATCCTATATTTATTATTGGATTGAGGACTGGGCTGTTCTAAGACACCCAGGTTCTTGGTTTTAAACTATTCCAGTATAGCTTTGGCTCTGTGTGTAGGCTCATTTGTCCCTTTTTGGAAGGTGATCCGCCTTTGCAGTTGTAGGTCGTTTTCAGGCTACTTCCCCTAGAATTGCTATATATTTGGCTCCAGTTATCCTGCCCTTAAACTGATATTGGTTATTTCAAATGTTGAAAAAAATCACTTTTAACAGATGTTGCTTCTTGATATGTATATGTTTTAGTTGCTAGCAGAATCAGCTGGTCCCCTGTGCTCTGGCCCTGCTATCTTGTTTTAGGGTGGCTCCTTTTCTTTATAGGGTCCTATGGAGCCGCCTTTTGTGTGTGCTAGTAAGCTGTGTGTGTCTCTACAAAGACCCAGTCACAGCAAGGCAAGCAGCTACCCTCTTCCTTGGTACCTTCTTGAACCTAGTAGATGGATGGTGGATGGAGACTGCTCTGTACCTTGTGATCTTGTACTGGACAGGAAGTTCAGGGAAGCCGAGCTGAGAGATTTGGAGCTAGCTCTTTGGAATGCTGATGACTACAAGTGATTGGGGGAAGGTATAAATAAATACTTTGCTGGACAATGTATATTTGTTTGATCTGGATTCAACATTGAAAAATAATCCTGACCAGTTTCTCAGTCTTTGCTAATAAAAGCACCCCAGCAATATGATGCTGTCCTCACAATGTTTTTCTGTGGCAATGGTGTCGTCAAGGTAATGTTCAGTGTTGGCTTTCTACCGTATGTACGGATATTCTTGTACTTTTGGTGTTTGGCTATAGATAGGGTTTTTTTCATTTATAACTAAACCCTGACTGGTGTTTCTCCAGAACGTCCCAGACCAGCTTCTTGGTCTCCATTATCCTGTTTGTTTGGATATTTTCTCTAATAAATGTTGGGGCCTTCCACACAAAGAAACAACAAAAGATGTTTGTAGTAAGTTAGAAAAATAAACATTTCCCACTTAAACATCATGGACAATTTTGTGTAGGCAAGCAACAGAAAATCCTAAAAAAAACTCCATTTCAATTCTCAGTTGTAATGTTATGAAATCTGAAATGTTCAAAGGGTAGTGACTGCAAAGCACTGTATACACTACTATCCTAAATGCCTAGAAGAGCGTCCGGGGAAAAAAAAAAGTAGTTTGAATAATACAATGGTCTATTAGTCCCCCTACAGAAGCCACTGTATGAGGCAAAAGCAACTTGCAACTGACAGTATGGCATACAGGTCTCATTCTCTGTTACAGGAACGCCAGCAGCTGCTTTTGTGTAAATGAAGCCGGCAAACAAGGTTTTTGCACCGTATAGTGGATGCATCCTGGTGTGAAGGCTGGTGTGATGAGTTGTTACAATGTATTGCACTATATACTTTTTCAACTTTTACTAAAATATCACAAAATGACATTTCATTCCAATCTATGCTCTGCAGTGCACCACAACTCACCTCAGTGCATAGTTATTGTGTGAGCAGGACACATAGGAAACAGTTGTTTTCTATGTGGCCTTAAAGTGACACTAAACTCATAAGGTAAATCTTAAAAGCTAATTCAAGTACCTTAACTATGTAGCTTATTTGTGTATCATTCGGCTGTAGATCCTCAAATCATCTCTGAATTTGTGCTGACATTGTCCTTCCTTCTGGAGGGTGGCTAATTGAAGGGTGGCTACAAACTAGACCACACATTGGCTCGTATACACATACACATACACGCATGCACACAGACACACAAAGGTTGAACTTGATGGACCTGTGTCTTTATTCAACCTCAAATACCATGTAACTTTTGTTGCCCATGGTCCCCGTGTGTGTTGTAAAGTAGTCACTGCTCCAAGCTCACTCTCATAATGGACTACAATCTCACATTTAGTTTACTAATTCGTATTTGAGTTATAGTCCATCTTGGGAGTGAGCTTGGTGCGTTAGCTGCTCTACAACACACACAGGGACCATGGGGAACACAAGATTGTGTGTTGCATGCCTAGAGTATCTATAGTGTCTGACACCTAGGGTGAATATCCCCCTCCCCAAAAACATTTTTTTATTATAATAATTGAATATAAAGGAATGCAACTTGTGTAGACTGTACTGTCTCCTTATTGGTCATAGATCCATCCCGCTACATTAAAGGTTAGTGTAGTGCTCTCTTGGGTTGGGTTCACACTGTGGCACTCAAACATCGTGAATGGCACTCCAACACACCTTCTCAGCGTATGTGCGGCACAGAACAGTATTCAGCAGTGCTCCGAGTGTTGCCATGTGCTGTGTTGCCAAAAAAGCTGCGCAGGCATTTTTTGGTGCATTAGGCAGTCCATTCAAATGAATAGGCTGCCTTGATGCAAAGCACATGAACACTTGTCAACACAGCACAACATTGGTGATCATTGACAGTAGAGTACCCTTACAATGGTGGTCATTGTAGGAGGAAACTCCTAGCCATGTCTAGAGGAACGCTAGGGTTCCATTGGACTCTGAAAGACTGTTCTGTTATCTATGCCAAGAATAATGTCACAATAGTGCTTAAATATACGAGTCTGATAAATGACATAATACTAGGTCTCTAGCAAGTCATCCTGGTAACCACAGCATTCCAGGCATTTGTTTAGAAGCTGCTGAGGTAGGTAGATAGTATTATCATTGCAGGAGAAAAATGTTTTACAATTATGTTAAATTTATAGCTGTATTGATTTGTAGTTGATTATCTGTCTTGTAAAAAGGAGAATGGGCCAGCTTAATAATTTAATGCTCCATTATTTATGCTTCTCTTCGTGACATAATGCCTCTGCATTTGGTAGTCTTTGCACCCTAGCAGTGGTATGATTTACATTAAATTGCCTGTTTTCCATGCATCATTAAATTTCACAGATACCACACTGCAAATGAGTCTGCTATAGCAGAGCTGCCATCACATACAATGCTAAGAATTCATGATTATAATTAGACTTCGTTTAGCTGTACGCAGCATTTTCTTCTCTGTTGCATGTAGATTACAGTTTTATAGCTATGCAGATTAGGATTTTGATGTAGTCAAGTGCTGTTAATATATATTGGCAGATATATGCAAATACACCTGCTTAATGGGGAAACAAAATGTTTACATTTCTCTAGTTTCAACAATCCGTTTCTACCAAACGCAGCAATAAAAATAGAACCCACGCAAGATATAAATTTAGATCAAAGCTGTTTGGTTGTGATCAACATAAAATACTCGTCTAACGTAATTCCATTGCTGAGGTGTTTTAGAAGCAGAAGGTCTACTTTGTCATCAAATGGTGTGATTTAAAATTAATGCTATCTCTAGCAATGAACTTCTCATTTGCTCTGCTAAATTTACCATTGAAGAGGTACTACAGAAAAAACTTTTTTTTGGCCATTCACAATATACTAATATCTTATAATTAATGATGGGTCTTCCATCTGGGGCTAGCTGCTGCATTAGTTAAAATTATCCATTGTATGCAGCCCTGACCCTTCTGTAAATGCTGAACTTCCAGTAGTGTCGTAATTTCGTATCCTGACACTAGTACAAAGATGATTGTGGGTCGTTGGCTTGGCCGTTTAGTTATTTGCACCGACTACAAGGCATTCTGTGAATGAACAAGGAAGATCAATTGGGGAGAGTAAACCACATGATCTCCCTTGTCCATTCACAGAATGACTTGTATTCTGTGAAAAAAAAAATACAAGACGTTTTGTGAATGGCTAAAGTGCTGAGCCAGCAACCCACTATCCTCTCTGTACTAGAGCCTGTACTGTAAGTTTTGGCACTTGGAGAAGGGTCAGGGTACATAAAAATGATTGTTTTAACTAATGCAGCAGCCAAGCACAGTTAGGGCATCCAGTAAATTGCAAATTGCCAAAAAAAACATTTTATTTCTTGGCGTTGGCAACAAGACACATTTTTATTGTATGTATCAATGAGAAATAAAGTACTTTGAATTATAGCCAAAGCATTTAGCACTACAATAATTAAGTACGCAAATGCCTTTACTAACATGCTTGACTGGCCACACTCAGACTAATTCTAGTTTTAAAATCTTTTATCTTTAAAACTGTTCTTTAAAAAAGGTGACTTCAATTTAGACTTTACTGCTTATTTTCTTGAAGGAATTGCGTTTTAATACTCCGGTTACAATGGCAAATGAAACAAGCCACGGTTCACTGAGAGCCAAAAGTAGATTCTGACTTTTCCCACTAGAATTTGAGGATCCAATTTTCTTGATGTCACATCTGTTTCATATTGTGCAGATGATGGTCAGTTCTGGGTGAAACCACTTATGAGATGGTCACCCTGTTTTTATACTGAAATGTACATGTATGCATGGCAGTATTCCATCTACAAACCAATAGGGAATTTCAATTTTTTTTTTTTAAATGTATTCCTTTTTTTTTTTAAATAAATGCTCATATGTTATTGTCACTAAATTGCTGTACTTTTGCAAGTATAAAAGGAGAGAAAATAAAAGCCATCTAATGAAACTGTGGAGCTAGAGCTTAGCACTTTGGTTAGGATATAGGCATTGAAATATTTACATATTTTTAACAAACCGTAAATAAGCTTAAAAAAAAAAGCCCTCACTTCTGTAGAAGGCTTTTAGGCTGGCATGTCACTGCTGTGAAGGGAGAGCAGAGGTAATTGAGCTTCTGGATTAAAACGATGGGCATTCACACCACAACATGTGCCGCAACTCACAAGTTTTGGTCCATTGAGATGGGCTGCAGCATTTTCCATTAGGCAGCCCAAAACAACTGGTCTTGAAGCATCTCTATGCACAAAAATCTAGGTCTTGCTTCTTTTTTTGCAGGAAATCACAACGCCCATAGTTTGTGTTGAATGGCAAAATGAATGTCAACAATTTCCCTTTTTCATTCGGCCTGTCATCTCAGGTCTTTTCTATGGTGCTGGTCCCTGTCAGACGTACCAGGAAGCTAGTAGTGAGGTAAGGAACCCACTGGCACTAAGCGGCTGATGAGTCCAGAAACGAAGTACAATTTTAGGGATAACCAGAGAGAGTAGTCAAAGTCCGGTCCGGGTCGAGGCAGGCAGCGAAGTTTCAGAGGCGTATGACAGTCCAAGGTTCAGCAATCGCGAGGTACAACGAAGAGGGCAACAGGCAACAAGAGGATCAACAGGGAGGCTAGGTGTTCACACCATAAGGTGGAATAACTCAGCAATAAGCCAGAGCTCAGGCCAGGTTTTTATAGCCAGGGGAGGTAAGACCACCCCCTGGTCACCGAGGCAACCAGGAGGCTTCCCTCCCCGGGAACCAATGGCAGACGAGAGAGATGAAAGGTGTGCACTGGGAACCTCCCCCAGCAAGGCTAACACCTGATAGCCTGATGGCGCTCCCAGGGATGCGCGCGCAGCCTGCGTACTGCGCACCCGCAACCTGGGCACCAGGAGTCCTACCAAGCTGAAGGGGAACCCGTGCCCTGCGCCGTGCCCGTGGTCCCCGAGCAGAGGTAACACCCCCTGCTTCCTGACAGAGCCCCCCACCAAGGAGCGGCCACGGTGTTGGCACGGTGCGGTTTTAGTAAGGACACGTGGAATACCGGGTGGATTCCCATGGATGCAGGCAACCGGGGTTTGGCGGCAACCTCCTTGACCATACCCACGATCTCGAAGGCACTGGAATGTCAAGGGGGAGATCCGGGAGGGTCAAGGGATGGTAGCCGTAGTTGGCATAGAATGGAGAGAGCCTGGTGGAGAAATGTTGTTGATTATTGAAGGTGAAATCCGCGAAGGGGAGATGGCTCACCCAGTCGTCCTGCAGATAGGATGTATAGCAGCGGAGGAACTGCTCGAGGGTCTGGTTGGTCCTTTCGGTCTGTCCATTGGTCTGAGGGTGGTAGGCAGAGGACAGGCTGCGAGTGATACGAAGGCTACGGCAAAACTGAGTCCAAAATCGGGAGGGGAATTGCGAGCCCCGGTCTGAGACGATGCAATCAGGGAGCCCATGCAACCGGAACACATGTTGGAGGAACAGGTTCGAGGTCTGTTGGGCCGTCGGGAGACCGGAGGTCGGAATGAAGTGGGACATTTTTGTACATCTGTCCACTACCACCATGATGGTGGTACAGGCTTGCGAGGGTGGCAAGTCCACGATGAAGTCCATTGCTATGTTGCGCCATGGAAGGGTCCGCACTGGTAGAGGCTGTAACAACCCGATGGGTTTCGAGGTGGGTCGTTTGTGGATCGCACAAATGGAACACGGCTCTATGAAGGAGCGTACGTCGGCCGCCAAAGAGGGCCACCAAAACCGACGTAGGTTGCATTCCATGGTGTTGCGCCTACCTCGCATGCAGACACCGCTGAATCGGAAGTGCCTACAAGCAGAAAGGAGTCAGCGCTGAATCGGAGAGCCGCCGCACCGCTGGAGGGACAGATGAAAACATCAGGAAAGAAGATCGGATTAAGAGACATGACTTTAGGTAAGTGCTAACGTTAACTTGGGGGGGAGGGAATTTTTTTTGACTTTAATGTCACTTTAATTTACAGGGATATGGGAAGTGTTAGAGCAAGATAAATACAGAAACACAATCGCGTACACAAATAGGTTGAACTGGATGGACCCTTGTCTTTATTTAACCTCACCTACTATGTTACCAAGTTGATTAAATAGCTGAGGTAGGCCCTCATATTGCATAGTGTTGGTAAATCTAAAGTTGCTTTTTCAGAGTTTGTACAGTTAGATTGTAGATGGTAACCCTTAGGTGGTCTCTGTCATCCCCCATAACCAGGAAATTGTTATACCATTGTGCACCAAAGCATCCTAAAGACATGTATCTCCACTGTTTTGGATGTAGTTCAAGCTGTGCCAATTTGTTTCTGAGCTTTTATCCACAAGTCGGACTCCCTTTAAGTCATTCCTGAGGGCCCCCGTATGGTGCAGCCAGCTTCTGGTTCCTGCACCGCTAGGTGTATTTGGCAAACTATTGCTTCCTAGGAGTTGAAGGGTAAAGTCCCCCCTTTCCTGTTTTAGGGCTCAATCTTCTAGGGGTGTTAGCTCTTTTTAGGCCTTCCAGTATTAGGTTTTAATTTCCCAAACCTGCAAGGCTGCCATCTGGTACAAATTTTCTAGGTGGATGTTAAGCCCTCCACGAATGCTGTCAAGAAGACATGATTTTTGTCCTACCTATAAAATCAATTTCTTGGAGTGCATCACAGGGCACAGAACCCTCACCTCTAGCTTCTGTGATCGACTCTTGTACGGCAGACTGGGAGTTGGAGGGGTAATACAGAGATGTCCTATCACCTAAATGTAGCTGCATAACCCATCCATTCAAGAATTATCTTAGAGTCCAAAAAGTGGTTTTACACGTAAGACTAAATCCTGTTATCCTAGGCTCGCCTACAGTTTTTTGTTTGCCAGTGTCCAGTCATGTAGAGGGCAGTATAATCCAAAGGTGAAAGACTTCCTGTGTCCCTCAATGGACTCCAAGAAATGGAGTGAGTAAAAAAATCCTATTATTTTAATGTCCATAGCATGGCCACCGTTCTAAGGTTCTAGCTGGTATAGACTGCTTTTATTTTCTCCTGCTTTTGCAGGCAAAAAAAAAAAAAAAAAAGGTAAACCATTTGGTGACTATAAAATATGGGGCACCAGCACGACTGTTTATAATGTTTTTTAATTTAAAAAAAATCTTTGCTGTCTAGTGGGCTCCAGAGGGTGAACACACCCACCCCTTATTACAATTGTGATGGATGAAAAGCAGGAGTTCAGTCAAAGTTGCCTTTCTAAAGTAATACAAAAAGAAGCGCCAGAGGTGATCATATATAGTCTCTTCGACAGAATGGATGTATTGGCATCTATGCAGGAGGCAGCCCCAAATACAGTCGGGGAGACTGGAGGCACTATAAGACAAAAAACAAAAGGGGCGCCTTTTCCTAGTGCAGATCAATTTTATTTTTCAGTTAAAATGAGAATAAGTCAGTTAATGAATACTCACAAGAGTAGAAGATCACAAGCATTAAGGACAGTGTGAAGACGAAAACCGGACTGGTAACAGTGGCAGTCTATCAGATGTGTCCCATGTGCAGATCAGTGTACCAGCGTGTCGACGCGTTTCCGGGGCACGCCCCCTTCGTCAGATGATCTGCACTAGGAAAAGGCACCCCTTTTGTTTTTTGTCTTAAAGTTGCCTTTCTGGTGGGACCATGTTGGTTTTAATTCTTCCTAATAGGGATGCAAAGATACCCAGTACCGTACTTGGTACAAGTACTGATACTTTTCCAGCTCCAAGACTAGACTAGAAAAAAAAACCCTCAAAGTTGGGAGGCAGCTTTCATTTGTAAGGCGCATTGGCTACGGGGCTCCTGGTATTTTGCATCCATGTTTTAATGTATGATTTGAGATATATATATATATATATATATGATTAGGGATGCACTGATACCATTTTTTCGAGACCAAGTATAAGTACCGATACTTGTCCAAGTACTAACAGATACCAATTACTGATAACTTTTTTTTTATTGTCATGTGACCGTTTTTCTAAAACAATACAGACTAATGATTTCAGGACAGTGGTGGAGTGCCAGGGCCCAGTCACAGCTGCAACCCTGGTAGTTCTTTTGAAAATGCCAAGTATCAGCACTGGTATCTGTGGATCCCTACTTCCTAATATTGAACAGGCTGGAGGACACCGCAATATAGAAATTTTCACTTAATCTGTATTGTATTCTTTAAAGAAATATAGAAGATGGTAGATTGTTGACAACCGTAACTTGTTAGGCCATTGACCGCTGTAAACCCTACTCAGCTTTACTAGAACAGATAATTTTTTATTTTATTTTTAGCAACCTACTGAGAGCTTTTTTTAATGTTTTATTTATGCAGTACGGTACATTTTAAAATTTAAGGTCTGAAGCTTGTTTTGGTCTTGCAGAGAGGAGACCAATAGGTCTGCTAATTTTGTGGATCTATAATTATGGCATATTTTCTCTTTAATACACATACACTAAAGCCATTTGCATCGGCTAAGCATGTGGATATTAATTCAGTTGAGACATTTTCCTTGTACACATTCCTCTCTAATGATTATTATTTGCTTTAGCAGTAGGACTGTATCTCCATGGAAACAAGAACATACTTTTATCAAAGAATAGATGAAAACTCTGTGTGTAGAAGACAACATCTGACCTTTTTATCTCCCATTGACTCGCCATACATAATATACTTCCCTACTCTTAACAGGCCTGTGCTGCTTCAGAAAATATCTATATACTATCATGTCTTCTTCATTAGAATAATCTCATGTTCTGGTACTTGCATGCAAGTGACAGCTATTGTTTTGGGATGAATAATGGTAAGTTGGAATTGTACTTTAAAATGTTTTTTTTTCATACCAGATGTCCAGCAAAATCCAGCAGCGTTAACATATTAGTCACAAGAAAACAGTGTGAAAAATACAGAAATATATTTAACAGAATTAGATTTTTACATTTAAACATCCACATAAAATGATCTCTCCATAAAAAGTTTAATGATTTAAAAAAATAATTCTATAAAAATATTTATTTTGTTATTAAAAGGGCAAGCTATCGCATACAGTGGCAGTCATCTCTTGGCATCCGACTTGCCGCGGTGGGGGGGCAACAGCTACTGGACCCTTCTCTGACCCCGATACGTTAACCCTTGTTCTTGTCTCCCGTTACTCCAGTGAAAGCATCATTGTCATCTGTTTTATCAGTTAGAAAACACTTTTGCCCGGTTAGATACATACTTTTACAAGTTCTTATTTTGTGTATTGTGAGAAGCACTTGACTTTAGGGAAGACTTCCATACTATCATACTCCCAGGTGGTGATGTCCCCATCCTTTCCAGCGAGATTCCAGACATCGCAGATTACCCCAAATCTCAGGAGAAGACATTTCACCAAAGTGCCATAGAGTCTTCTCGTGAGATTTAAAGGTTTTGTACATTTCCTAGGATCTTGCCTGAAAGATGGTGATGTCAGCCTTGCCTAGACGCTGCAGGTGGAAGCCAGAGTACGGCAAGTATAATAACTTTTGCTAAATCATTTTGGGATAGGGGCTGTGAAACAAAAAAGTGCACCTTGCATTACCTTTGGACCACTGATGTAAGGCCTGGGCTGCGGTACCTGATTTATAACAAATGTGATACTTGCAATGTGATGGCGCTCATTGTTCTAGCACCTTGAATGTCAAAAGGAAGAGTGCGTCATTGTGGTACACTCCTCATTACTACACCTGTTTCCCCATTCTGCTCATTAGCAGAGCAGTGCAAGCTAGATGCATATTTGTTCCACATAAAGTACCTGCAAGGAAAAGCCCAAAGCTTAAAATTAAATAGTCCATTAAAGAGTGCAAGTATTTTCTCAAACTTCACTGCAGACTCTTACTTTCTGATTGTTGATGGAAAATTGAGCACAATTCCACTCACTACCTCCTTTCTGTGTTGTAATTGGTGGGGGAATCCTTCTGTAATCACATGATCAGTAAAGCTGGCCATACCCTAGTAGATTCCCGAACAAAAGATCTTTCTTTACAACGTAAGATGTTTATCACACGATAAAGCCATCAGAGACTTGATGAATGCCGAATTAACTTTCATTTCATTTTTTAACATTTGATTTTGGAATCAATGGAGTTTTTTTTAACAAAAACCACACCCGCTATTAGAAATTCATGCGTTCGAGTAACATTTTCCATCCCTTTCCTTCAAGTTTTTTCGTCACTATGGTTTTGTAAAAATCATAGCTGGCAGCAGAATGGGAATTTACACTGAGTGGCCAGATTATTATGGCCACCTGACGTTTGTAGGCAAATTAGCTATAATTTTGCGCTGAAGTTGCTAGAGGACCAGACCATTATAAATAGGGAAGCAGGTTGTTTACCACGACAGTAGAAGTGATTTTTTCCTGAAGATATTGAGTAAACAACGCGATTTAACAGCCTTTGAACATGGGATAATTGTTGGCGCTCGGAGCCATGGAGCGAGTATCAGCAAAACAGCAGAATTCGTTAAATGTTCTAGAGCAGCTGTTGTTAAAGTGTTTAAAGACTGGACTGTCAGCCGAAAATCTGGGTCTGAACGTGCGAATTGTGGCCGTCAGCTACTAATCAATGTTAGGGCAGAACGGAGAGTGGCAAGACTGGTACAAGACAGAAGGGCAACAGTGCAGTGTCAGATTCCTCTCATCACCTTTCAACATCTCGTGGAGTCACGAGGCGGCCCAACAGAGTCATCTCGTGGCCCAACGAAGTACTGATGGGGTGGTCATAATAATCTGGCCACTCAGTGTATATTGGCACAAAATCACAGAAAGGTTTGTGTAGCTCAGGGGTGGACAATTTAATATGGAGTTCAGGAGCCAGTCTATCCAATCCAGGAGCCAGCACAGTTGTTTTTTGGGGTGTTTTTTTTTTAAATTTTTTTATAAGAGCCAGCAATATTGACAACAACTAGATGAAACCTCATAAACTAGGAGCCAGCTGTAAATGTTAAGTAGCGTTGGTGACCTGGCTCCTGAGATTTGTCCAGCCCTGGTGTACTGATTTTCTTTATATTTTATATCAATTGTTTGTTTTGTTTGTTTTACAAAAGTGGAGCTAACCTAATGCTCTTGTCCTGAAATGGTTAGTAGTCATTTTTCTCTAATAAAATCACTGATTCTTTGAATTCAACCCGCTGCACACTCCTTTAATGAAAATGCGGTATATTTTGTCACTGTCTGGTTACGCCGAATGTCTGGAGCTGAGAATGTGTGCACGGTCTGCAGAATTTCCCCGAGTAATTTGCTGGATTGTGCAGATATGAAGCTTGCTTGATACAATGTGTCTGTCCTAAAATGAAGCTGTATAAAAGAAGAAATGCAATCTGCTAGGGAGTAGCAGAGAAATATTGGACTTCCCCTCTGAACAGATACACACTACTGTAGTAACATTGGGTCATTTGTGTGGCTGGCTGTATTTCTGGGAGATTCATGCAGTTCTCTGGCCGAGGTGAAAGCTGCGAGTGAAATTCTTTGAAAAATGATGATGTTAAAAAACTTCTTTGTTTCTCTGTGTTTCCATGCAACAACTGTGATGAACACAAAATCTCTCAGAGCTAGTAGCATGTGGTGTATTCTGGGAAATATCTGGCCTAATATAATTCCTTAAAGGGAATCTATCAAAATAGAAATATGGCAGCCATCATTGCGGACTTGCATTTAAAAGATTACTATGGGGTAAGTGTTTTCCCCCATAGTTCTCTTAAGGGTCACGGGAGGACACAAACTAGCGTCCTCCCGTGACCTAAAGCTCAGTATGGCTCGCGGTATACTGAGACCGCCACAGCCAGGACGGATCCCGACATTACTGTCGAGATCCACCCAGCTGCGTGAGTGTCAGCTGGCTCTGCCTATCTAGAGGCAGAGCCAGCTGTACCCTCCCTCTCCCCGTCAGCGCTGTAGGATTGGAGGGGGGAATCCCTGCAGGGAGCCGTGACTGACCGTCACGGCTCTCTGCAGGGAGATGTTTGGGAAGTGAGCGAGCGACCATTTGCATCCACTCACTTCCCGATCTATTGAGCCCATGTGTGACGGTTTAATTGTCCCACATCGGCTCGAACTATGAGGATAAATGATTTTCACTCACCTCATACTTCTTCTTTTAAAGGTGCAAATTCCAAGGCCATAATTCTAGTGTTTCTTTATTGCTTAGAAAACCAGTAGCCCAGAACATGCATGTGATGATCGGATGTCCTGGGCCTTCACTGTCTTCATGCTTGTTATGAGTCAGTCACTTAAGTAATGAAGCATTGCTAAGCATAACTGTCCCAGTACCTGAAAAACTCTGTAAGCTCCCGTACACTGTTCATTCAGAGTCTGTATTAAGGAAACCTGTGAACAATGGAGTGTTTACAAATTTAGAAAATGTAATGACAGCCAAATTTTAAAACAAGTTCCTATTGGCCTTTTATAGCTGCAGGTACTGTGGAGCAATTCATTCTCAAGGATTCCATCAGAAGTACGGAAGAGGTTCTTTCAGCAGCTCAGAACATCTGACCTATGTTTGCATTAGTGAGTAGAAGGCCGCTTTGTTTGTCAGGTAGGGGGGGGGAGCAGGGTGAGCTTCTGCTGTTGAGGATGAATTGCTCCACAGCGCCTGTAGCTACAGAGGTCAGTAATGGCTTATTTGTAAGCCATTTACTGTTCAATGCTATTGTGATCATTAGCTTTCTGATGCCTAATGTTTTTGAATTTTTAAAGGTCATGTTTGATGAGGGATAGTTAAACACATATAAAACTGAATCCATTTATTCTTGGATGCTGATTGGAGACATTGCGATGATGCTAGTCATAAAGTCTACTCAGTTTACTCTTACCTTCACACTAGCACACACAAAAGCTGTAAAAAAGTACACATAAAGATCACATGGTGATGAATGTAAGGGTACATTTGTGGTGTTCCCAAATCTTCTTTTAAGCTATTTTTTTTAAATGGAATCATTGCATTTTACTGACTGACACATAAGTATAAATTATGAACAACCTTTGTTAATTTTCTGTCTTTTTACAGATCTCAATCAATGATTCAAGAGAATATCAGGTAAACTCCATTTTTTTTCTACATAAAGGGTAAAGCACTGTAGTATAACAGTGATGCATAATAACATTTCTTTTACTGCAATCTTTATTGATTATATTAAAGTGGTGCAGTACCTCATGTAGCCTGAAGATGTCACTGATGCAGCTGCTCTATAAAGGATACACTACAAAGGGCGCTTTTGCTCTGATGATGAGAGCTTTTACCCCTCTTCATTTCCAGCACATTGAAATTAAGTTGTTTCCTAGAAAGTTTTTAAGTCTCTTAAATCTGTTAAATCTCTTAGCAACTTGACATTAAAATCACACACATAGTTGCGCCCTAAATCTGCTAGGCAGTCAACTTTTTTTTTTTTCTTTAACCAGAACAGTTTTTCCTAAAGCGACCATAGCGCCAAACTTCAAGTAGTATCAAACTCTCTTATTTTTTGTCCATAATAAATCCAGATCAAACAAATCGAAGTTGTCCAGCAAAGTATTTTTTACATTTTTTTCTAGTGCATTTAGTCATCATGTTTCCATACAGTTGGCCCCAACTCTGTTAGCTTAGCTTCCCTAACTTTCTCTAGTACAAGATCACAAGGGACAGAGCAGGCTCCAGCAGCCGTCTATCGCTATATGTTCAATGCAAAGACAAAGTATCTCATCTACTAGCTTAGAGAAGGGAGGAGCAGTGGAGTGGCTTGGCTTGCATTGCCACTGTGTTTGTGGAGACTCACACAGTTTATTAGCACACGCAAGGGTGGCTCCATAGGACCCTGTAAGGGAAAGAAACCACCCTAAAACAGAATATAAGGGCCAGTGCCCAGGGGAATAGCTGAAACTGCAGGAAACTAAAAATGTTAAACATCAAGAAGTGGCATCCATTGTAAGCGATTCAATCCATATTCAAAATGGCTTAAAAGCCTTTTGACTTGATCACTTTTAAAGTCCTGGTAAAAGCGGTGTCTAAAAAAGGAGAAATTGAGGAATCCCATGGTGGAAGTTTCTTCACACACTTTCGGGACTGTCAAGTCTCTTGTGCCCCCCACCCCCAGTGCCCACTGGTTCCTCCTGCCAACCTATATGTCACTATTGTGTCCTGTAGTGATGGAGGGGGTTGGCAAGAAGTACCAATTAGAGCTGGTGGGGACACAGAAGATTGACACTCCTCCAAAATGTTGGTTTCTGAAGAACCTTCGTCCAGGGTTCACTCTACAATGGAGCAGAGTTCAGCGGCAGAAGAGGGTATGTATTTGCTTCTTTTCAGGCTTTTACGGTACTTGGCCATTATGGCGGGAATTTATCAAAGCTGAAGCAGACAGAATCTGGAGCAGTTGTCCATAGTGACCAATCAGCTTCTCTCTTCAGCTAGTTCAGTTAAGCTTGAAAAATTAAAGATAGAAGCTGAATGCTTCCCCTGGGAAACTGCTTCACATTGTGCCTGCTCCAGTTTTGATACATTTCCACCTTTTGTTTGGTGACAGGGTCACGCTGTGAGAATAAACGTATGTCTGGACTTTTGTCATACTCTGAGCACTGCACTTTTTTGGTGTGTGGGGGGAATGGGGTTTAGGGAGTGGCCAATCTGTTGGTATACAATGGTTTGTCGCTTCATACTACACAAGCGAATTTGACTTTCAAAACTAGGCACAGTAAAATTCTTGGTGTTCCATTGCTTAAGACCCTTGTCACTTGGAAGGTGATATGGTAGAAACACAATCATTTAGAAATCTGCCTACATCATCTATGTGTAATGGTCCTTGGAAGCTTTTTGTCGATTGGGTGACTCATGTGCCTTTATGTAGATGCAGTTGTGAAAGCAGTGCTGCGACTTGAATCATGTGTTCATGGAAGTGTTTTGGGTTTCTTTACCTTATTCTATGGCTGCCAGTCTCTACCAAAATGGTCTAAAAGTAAGCATTCATAGTATGGCAGTATGGCACAGTTTTAACAATGTTCTTACTCCTGTCTGTGCTTTCTTTTCCTGATGACAACTGCACAACAGAGAGAATCTCCGCAATGGCGCCCCAGACATAAATAGAAGCCTGGCAGGAATTGTACCTCTTACTTCTAGTCAAAAATGACAACGTTAGACTTTAAATTTTAATTTCAAGCTACAAATAAAATCAATTAATGAAATACAGGAAAAGTGTGTAAAAAAAAAGAAGTCCATTTAGTCCTACAATCAGCTGCTGGCAAATTGAAAAAGGCTTTTTATAGTGCTTCTGGTAGAGATTAAAAGTAAACTGCCAGTAAAAATAATAAAAATGGGACCCCCAGGAGCTTTATGCCATGATGGCAGACGGTCCTAGCAAAGAGATCCCCTTCAGTGCTTCACTGTCCACACTGCCTTCCATTACCAGCAGTTCCATCTTCACCTGGTCTTTTTCCAGGTTCGGAGTCTTAGTCAATCTTGATTTGTCAGGCTGAAATGACGCAAGTCCTGCACATGCGTGCGGGAATTACTTCGTCCCAGCACAGAATCATGCCGAGACCATTGCCTGAACTAGACATGAGTGTCTCAGTGTGTACACAGTAAAAAAAAAAAAAATTGCTGACTCAGGGAAAAGAATTAGAGTCTCTTCTGTCCTAAAAAAAAAACGGCCTGTCTGCCTTTAAAAAAAAAAACACCCAAAAAACAGGGTTTCCTTCTGTTTTGAAGGTCCTCGTACCACAGCCTCCTTCCCTAGATAGCTCTGATAGCAGAGCTCACAACCAGCAAACATTTTACTTATGCTTTTGCAGGCTTTCTTTCAGAGCCATATTAAACGTTTTATTTTGGCAACCATACTGCTGGGTTCGTGCAAGAGAAGAAAGAAGTATTATCCACCTGCATTAAATGATGTTAATCACAGATGTAAACAGAACTGAATCATCCCTGAGGCAGCTAGGAATAGTCTGATTCTGATATTTCCCTTTATAATTCTTAGACAGGAAGTTGGCGCTGGATTGCAAAACATTTCTTCCCAAATTCTCTGACTTATCCCCAATATCTCAGTTTCCATAGTTTAGCCGAAACCTCATTATTATTTGTATTTAGTATGAATGGTAATTTTATATAAGTCAATACAGTCAGTCTGCTCTGTAGGTGCAATGGTTCATTAATATATATTTGACCCAGAGGTCCCTTCCAACATAGATTTGGATCTTAATTCCTAAAAGATAAACCCAAAAACAAAATTTTTCATATTGTACCTTACCAGTCCTTAGATGTGGTGGCTGCATTAGTTAGCTGAAGTTCACATTTAATTTGTTAGTCAAGTCCATCTAAATCTGCTAGTGTATGTAACACAACCGTTCCCATTGGGTGACAATGCTGCTGTCCAAGGGTGGCTCCATTGCACCTCCGCAGAGTGCAGTCACCTTAAAGGTGGCCATACACTGTACGACTATCGCGCGAAATCCCGCGATCGTACGATAATCACAAAGTGTATGGAAGGCGTGCGACCGTTTCTACTGTACGGTCGCACGTCTTCCGGCGAACAAGCAGGCTTGAAAACCCGCCGAGAACAAAAGTCTTGCGATGGTTGTAAGGTGTATGAGCACCTTAAGACAAAGGAAGTATTTTACTGACCAAATCACCAGGTGAAATTTAATGGAAGTAAAAGCCTGTTTTTGGATCTAGATATGCTTTTGCGCTTGCCAAATACAGACTCTGTTTACTGTCCTCATGCAGAAGTGGTTTCTTTGCAGGAGGTTTTAATCTGTGCAATTGATCATGTTTTGAGTTTTTGCCAGAGGTTTCAAAAATCGATCTCACAAGGTAACCTTTTGAAGCAGAGACCGCTCTATCAAAATTCATGGAATAAAATACAAAATCTGTTACTTTGCATTTCATAATGTATTCCGGAGCAGAATGTGATGATCTATTTCTTGTTGCATAATTTTGAAAGTTAAATGTAGCTTTATACTTCAAGTATTGCTGAAGATATGCAATCCAAAAGTTTTTATGAAGGAGCCAAATACAAGCAAATATACTGGTATTGAATTAGACAAAGGTCAATCAATATTAGCACATGATGTAATATGAGGAAAATGATTAACAAGATCACATTGTAAAGGAAAACCCATCCCATAAAATCCTAGCGTCATTAAATTTTATGTGAAACATGGTCGGTCTTCTAGATAGACAGAGCCAGCTGTCAGTCACGCAGCTGGGCGGATCCAGACATAATTGTCGGGATCGGCTTCAGCTGCGGCGTCTCAGTATACCGCGAGCTACAGATGGCGGTATACTGAGCCTAGGGTGACGGGAGGACGCTAGTTTGTGTGCTCCCGTTACCATAAGGAGAACTATGGGGAAAAGCCTTAACCCCATAGTTCTCCTTTAATAGCTGAAGGGTTTTGCAGCAGTCCACCTCAGTAATCTGAGAACCCCCACTTATTATGTAGATGAACTATTCCCAGGTACACCTACTGCAGGCACTTTGCTTTCTTCCATGTTCAGAAAGCCTCTTGTGAAAAAAAAAAAAATACCAGTACAGGGGATTCTTAATTGATCGAATAGTTGTGTTTCAGAACACATACATGCAATTCTGATTTAGAACAATGGTATTTTCTGTAGTTCTGTTCCATGTGCATACATTTGACCATTCTAACCTTCAGTATCTCATCTCAACAATACAAATTACAGAAGAAAAACTGCCAGCTCATAGTTAAATGACGGCTTCAATTTAAATGCAATTACTATATTTGTGCCAGGATGGAAGACATGGTGCTGATGATGCCTTTTAACTGCCATCCAGCACAGGAGGGGTGAGGTGCAAATGTAAGCCTGTACTGTACTTACCCAGTGAGGTAGTCTCTGAATTCTTGCTGCAGTGGATTACACTGCTAACGCTATTCAGCAAACACCACAACTGTGTCGAGAAACTAGAATCATTGTACCTTAAAATACATCCAAGGCTTTCTTCTGCAAGTGCTTTACAAAAGAGCAGTATCTGATCAGCAAGTCTGTTGCTTACAATAGAGTATACATTTTAAAAAAGAACCTTTATAAATGTACACCAAGAAGTAAGTGGAGGTAGAAGATGCCACATCAAGAATGCTAGCCTTGACACCTACTACTGTGTTTCCTGAAAATAAGACACTGTCTTATATTTTATTGGGCTCAAAAAAACACACCAGGTCTTATTTTCGGGGTAGGTCTTATTTTTTTTTAATGTACAACAATCCACACGTATTCATGTAGAAGTCTACATGTATTCATGTACAAAAATATGGTGATCAGGGGTGCCGTACCTTTCCAAGAGCAATTTACTAACCAATCGCTGGCAAGAATGGGCGAAGCGCACTTTCACTATGGACTCCTCACAGGCGGAGTGCATTTGGTATCACTCCGCCTGTGACAGGAGCCAGCGCTATAGAGGAGGCATCGACTTATGCGGCTCTGCTCCCTCTCGTGCCGCCTCACTTCCTCTAGCGCTGGCTTCGTTGGCACCGCTGATTCTCTCCCGCGGCTCTTCAAGTTCCCCCTTATGCCACCACCGGCCCTGGGAATGGTCACAACTAGGTCTTATTTTCGGGGGAACAGGGTATATATCGCCATGTGGCAGCACCTTTTCCTTTTGAGTTTTCTTGTGGTTATAGTGTAGTCTTTATCCCCAGGAGGTGGCAGTTAATGCCCACTGCCATCTGGAGCCGAACTGTCCAGTGTCAGGAACGGACACTGCTCTGTAACCCGAGACCATGGCGGGGACGGCCCCGTCAGCAGCGTCCTGTTGCTGGGCGACGGGCGGGCGTTCCTCAGCGCTCCACTCCTCCTTCTGCAGAACAGCTGAGCCGGCGTGATGACGCGGCGAGCTCGGTCCAGCGGCGTCCCGTTGCTAGGAGACGCTCGGGTCGAGTCTCGTCTCCGGCTCCGCCCCCCAATCACAGTTCACTGCCTACATACACTGAAGGCTGTTCACTTGCTCGACGTTCTAGCAAAGTAGTACGTCGAGCAAGCTACTTAGGATCTCCAGTTACTCTTGGGTCTCTTGCAAATCCTGCTACAAACCTTCAGATTTCACAACTAAATCCCTTGGATTCCTGGCAGCACGGATGCAGCTCCACCTTCTGTGAATGAACTCTCCACCTAAATAGCAAGTAGCCATTACCACATGCTGTAATCAAATGAAGTGTTTGCTGATGCCTATGTCGGACTTCCATTGTACACTCCTCTTCTTCTAATTGCTATTGATTAGAACACTGCTGCATAGGACATAAGGATTTACTGCTCTTATTGATATTGGGGTTATAGATAGTGAATTGAACCAACTCATATATCACCCTTCCTTACCCTATTCTCGGGACTGTCATCACTACTGGATGCAATAGAGTTACCATCTGTGTTGACCGCCCTAGTGAAGTAACTAGGAGAGAGAACTACAATTCCCATCAAGCCCCAATGCAGTACAATTGAGGGTTGTGGGGATACACCACCTTAATATAACTTCTCCTACAAACAAATGGTATATGATGTGTAAGGGGTTCCTACTACACTCCCTGCACTAAAGTGTGACTGTGAACCCCCCACCTGAACCATTTTAGCTTACCTCCGCTGTTGCGATCCTACACTTCCCGCTGCGCTTGCACGGATCATTACATCCAGCCTCTGTACAATATTTATGGGTATTGTCTCTCTTGAATAATACACTGTTTATTTCAAGCTAATACCTGACTTAAATGGATATAAAAAATGCCAAGCTTAAAAACTTTGTGCTTCCGTGAAACAGAGAAATTACAGTACCCCAAATTGTTTATTGGCGTTGCTTTAAAAGCTTGTACAGGTAATTAATTTAGAGTTATTTTATTAAAAGTAGCCCTACATTTATTGCTCACACTCTGGCGCACAGGGCGATACCGGACGTGTGGCAAAATTGTAGTTTTGGTACGTAGTTACACCCAAAGCGTGTTTGTGTTAATATGCAGGGGAACATGGGACTTGGAAAAAAATATATATATATTTTTTTTTAAATTATTAAATTTTTTTTTTTTTACCTCATTGCTATCACATAAAGAGCTCACAAGCATAGGGTGGGCACTGTTATAGCTGTGAGGCTGTAAACATGGGAGTGTCTCGGCAGTTGCACATATTAGGAAGCATATTATTCTTCAACAAAAAATTCCAGGCAAATAGTATATTTTCAGTTTACTGCTTAGGCACAATTATAATTTCTAAATTTTAGCAAGTTTTCACTTTGGGGGACCATTTATAAAGGTTCCTCCTGATGTATAGCCGGACGGATGTCATGCGCACAGCACTAGCACCCCTTCATGGTGCTGCCGTGTATAGGATTTTCGAATACTCATTGGGGCACTCTGGCTGAGCAAGAACTTTTATAAATGACCCCTTAGTTCACTTCCATTTTAAATTTTCCTTAAAACAATGCAGTTCCCAGTTGTCCTGCATATGTGATCTGTGATGTAGGTACTGGAAGTAGGCACACACTGTTTTGAGGTCAGCTACTGTACTTGCTAGCTGATCTCCATGTTCCTGGCAAGTGAAGTAGATAAGAGTTCTTTGAATTTAATAGAGAAAAGAGGGGGGTGTTTCGCTTCTGGAGATTTAATAGCTCCAGTCTTTTACCCTTGGATTTCGGTCCATCTTACCAGATCCAAATTCTTTGAATTTAACCATTGAAAATGTAAAATCACATAAGTGTGTGTGTGTGTGTGTGTGTGTGTGTGTGTGTGTGTAGTGCATTGGTGTCGTATTTTTATTTTTTTGCTCCACATATAGAGAAAATGGGGGGTGGGTTTGTGGGTCATTTTGAATATTTCCTTGTACAGTATTTTAACTGCTGCCCCTGCCCGCTGTCCCTCTAACAATTGGAACAAGCCCATTATTATAAGCATGGCATGTTAGCGGTTTGGTGCTGTGCCAGTGGCACTTTGTTTTCCTGAATTTCTGATGCTACTCAGCTGCTTCCCCCTAACAGCAGCTGGGATCTGCGCGCCATTCAATGCAAATTCATTTTCCACTTGTGATTCCTTTTGTTGACGAAGTACAGTGCGGTCTCGCTTTTGTAAAATTCTCATTAATGTGACATTGCAAGATATAATTATTTGTCAGAATGCCAGCTCCCTGGAGGTAAGCCGGCTGTTGCAGAGATCAGTACAGTAGCATCAAGCAGGTGGTGCCAAAGGCTGAATAGGGGCCCGACGCTGTGGTGGGGGCGAGGGAAGCCTTTGCAGAGAACAGCTGCTGTCCTCTGCAAAGGCTTGGCCTACCACCACCCCAGGGTCGGGCACCTATTCCGTCTTGAGCACCAGGCCAGCTGCTTGCTTTACCTGTGGTGATCTATGCAGAAAGCTCCCCCCTCCCCCCAGCGTCAGCCATATAAACTAAGCTTAAATTTGTATTTATGGCCGAGGCCTGAGTAGTTGGTGCCACACCCCTAAGAACTTTGATATACAAAGGAAAGAAAAAGGATGGGGGTTTTTTGGGCACCTAATGACAAATCCAAAGCAATTTAGCAGTAAAAAAGTATTTTTAATCTTAGTAATATTTTAAAAGATTGATTCACATACAGTACAAGTAATAAAAACAACCGGCTGATCAGATGTCTCCTTATACGCTCACTCCATTTATACCGCCCATTTCAAGAAAGACATGATAGCATGATTGAAAAATTCATTGAATACATGATTGAAAAATTCATTTGGGTTCATTCAAAAGTGGAGGGACATAGGCTTTGCTCACTCCACCTATGAACATCCCATTCAAGAATACATGATAGAATGGTTAATTAATAGCATGATTAGAATAATAGATACATGAATAAGGATGGTTGAGAATGGGGGAGCGAATATTAGCCGTTGGAGGTTTTTGATTTGTGCATTGGTGTCGTATTTTTATTTTTTTGCTCCACATATAGAGAAAATGGGGGGTGGGTTTGTGGGTCATTTTGAATATTTCCTTGTACAGTATTTTAACTGCTGCCCCTGCCCGCTGTCCCTCTAACAATTGGAACAAGCCCATTATTATAAGCATGGCATGTTAGCGGTTTGGTGCTGTGCCAGTGGCACTTTGTTTTCCTGAATTTCTGATGCTACTCAGCTGCTTCCCCCTAACAGCAGCTGGGATCTGCGCGCCATTCAATGCAAATTCATTTTCCACTTGTGATTCCTTTTGTTGACGAAGTACAGTGCGGTCTCGCTTTTGTAAAATTCTCATTAATGTGACATTGCAAGATATAATTATTTGTCAGAATGCCAGCTCCCTGGAGGTAAGCCGGCTGTTGCAGAGATCAGTACAGTAGCATCAAGCAGGTGGTGCCAAAGGCTGAATAGGGGCCCGACGCTGTGGTGGGGGCGAGGGAAGCCTTTGCAGAGAACAGCTGACCTGCTGTTCCCTTCCCCCCAACTCTAGATCGTTGCAGGCTTACCAGTGCAGTGACTTGACTTCACTACACACAGCCACGAACAGCCATCAAGAAAAAGAGCGAAAAAAAACAAATCGATCTCGATGCCTCACCAGTGATGAGCAAGTGAGGGACAGGAAGGCTCCTCCCTGTCTCCTCCCTTCCTCCGCACCACACAGCTTGGTTACCGAGCTGGGGGTGGAGCTTCAGCAGGATGGGGCGGGGCGTGGCTTCAGCGTGCTGGGGGATGCCTCACCCAGCACAGAAGGCACGTCCCTGCTGGGCAATGTATATGTGTTTGATCTGGATTCTATACTGAAAAAGTTTAATACTTCTTTAAAGCTTACCCTGCGCTGCAAGGGTTAAGTACTCATTTTTGTCTAGTTGTACTCACCCGAACTGTGGGGCTGGCTGGCTACTACTCTGGTTCCTTGAAGCCTGTCTCCTCTTCCTCTGCAGCAATGGTATGTCCCTTTGCATCCTCATGTTCTATACACAGTGTATAGAACATGATGACTCGGGGACCTTTTAGACTGCTGCAGTTGAGGGGGAGAGAGGCTCCAGGGACTTTTCTAAGGATCAAGGAAGTATAACTTCTTTTTTTAGCAGACAAAAACAAGCACTTAAGCAAGGCGTAACCCCTTTACAAGGGTTAATAACATTTTGGTCAGTCTGCCATAAAGATCTTTGTGTAGGCACTTCCTGCTGTATGGTGACAACGCCCGGAGACACTCAGTTGTGTACCCTGTCACATGGATGGAGACCAATGCAGATCACATGTGTCTGTTTCATTACACATTATGCAAGCGTTGTCCTCTGTTTATAGCCCATCCTGATCAATGCCATTCATACTCTACTGAAGTCCATGCCACAAAGCTTTTCTCCATCACCAGTGCTTGAAGGCGGTGGTGCAAAACGGGAGGGCAAGGGATTTCGAGAAATTCCCACACTCTGATTAGTTTATTCATTTGTTAGGGGACACTTCAGCAGATCTGTACAGATTTTGCCATTCATTCAAATCTCCGGGACTAATTATATTAATTTTGGATGGATTGATGCTTTAAAGTCTACAGAATGTCTAGACAAAATGAGATTGTTAATGGAAATCCAAAATTTGACAGTCCAGAACAGGAGGTGACTTGAAATCTTCCAGAGGGGACATCTGTTCTGATGGTGCCAGCCAAAGACTGGATTTCTTCTCACTTTGGAGAGATTTGCTCTTCCTTCTTGTTGTGTCTCCGGGATAGGAAATGAAGGAAAATCTCCAGAGGGATACAGCAATTATAACCACATACCACAAAATGGGCCGCATATACACTAGCCTTTGTGGATATTAGATTATAAGATTATACTTCAGATTATTATTATTATACAGGATTTATATAGCGCCAACAGTTCGCGCAGCCCTTTACAATATAAGGAAGACATTGCAATCAATACAATTCAAGACAAGATGGTAAGGAGGGTCCTGCCCGTGAGAGCTTACAGTCTAAAAATGCAGGGACTTTAACTATGCAATATGCTCTAAAATATGTTAGCGTTTTGTATATGAGTTACCGTAAATACCTATATAGGGAGGGGTGCAAGATTAAAGAACAGCAGAGATAGTTGGAAGCTGTGGGTGGGTGATTTTTCACTTGTATGGTTTGGCGTATAAAGATTTTTCAAAGGCAAAGTTGACCATAGTAATGATATGTAGAGTGAGAACACTATAGCAACCAGATTTTCAGTTTACTTAACACATAGGGGTCCATTTATCAACAATTTGCAGAGCTATTTACTTTGTGAATCTCTGAACGTTCATTTCGTGCAAATAGAGGCAAAAACTGATGTTTTCCTTCAGGTTGAATGTGATGTATTACTGCATTATGGCCACTAGATGGAGATGAGGAACATAAGAAGTAGGCATTTCCTTTGCTTCACAACTCCATCTAGTGGCTTTAATGCAGTATTACATGGCATTCGACCTGCAAAAATAATTTTTGGTTTTGCCTCTATTTGCGTAGACTGAACGTTCAGAGATTTGCAGGGCGATTAGCTCTGTGAATTGGTTATAGACTTGTGCTGACAAAAAGCTGTGTGTCTTTGCCTTCAGCCAACACATTTACCTTTCCTTGGCACCTCTGCCACTTGGCTTAGTGATGAAGCGAATACTTAGTTTTTCTAAGTATAGAGGAGCATGTGACTCGCTCCATTTGATATAGCTGCTCTAATCAGTGCTGTCATATGGGGGAGTCCCAAGCCATGTACAATCTATGACTGGTGTGCAGGACTTTCCTTTACTCCTGGCACTGAACATGGCGATGTGGCAGTGAAAGAACTGTCAGCACTTGTCTGCTGGGGAAGGCTAAGCTTAGTTATCCTGTTGTGTTGCCCTGTATGTGCAAAGCAGAGGATTACTTTAAGGCTCCATTCACACATGAGCAGTTTTCCGCTCTAAACCTAAAAAACAATGCATGTTAGTGTGCATTGTTCAGACTATTGTGGGGACCGCACGATTGCAGGGGCTGATTTTATATCGTATAGCTGCAAACGAGCGGAATCCATGCAGATGGAAAGATTGCAGCGTTTTCGTGCCGTGCGTTCTTCCGTATGGGAAACGCAAATGCTATATGTGAATGGAGCCTAAAGAAGAATTCTAGTCGTAATAAAACCGACATTTTATTCCAGTTATGGATTCAATAAAGTGTCAGTAAATGCAGTTTTTTCAGTACAGCTAATATTTGTTTGTGAATGTGTCCTGATAACAGTCTACTGCAACACAGCAGCATTTAGACCGGCCTAGGGCTGTACTCTGTCTCAAGCATGATTTTTTTTTTGGTGGTGGTGTATTAATCCATGCGAACAAAGGATGCTTGCAGCTATAACAGTAAAGTAGAATATATATATATATATATATACACACACACACACACACACACACACACACACACACACACACACACACACACACACACATATGTGGAACATAGAATTGCAATCCCACTTGGTGTAATGAAGCAATACCTGTGTGTTATATCCGTCTAATATTCTGATTTATAAATGGCACTGCTGCCCATATCGGCTGAACCTGAAAACAGTCAGATGAATAACCTCCCAGGCCTGGAACTTTCTGATAATGACATGTGCAGTGGTGGTGTGAATAATGTCCTCTCCAGCTCTCAGACCTTTATTAATAACACACAAGGTTCCCCCAAGCATTCATAACATCATTTCCTTCTTCAAACAACTGCTCCATTCATTTGTCTCTTCACAATTAATCTACAAATTCTCTCTACCATGATCAATTGTTGATAGTCCAGGAAAGAGGCTTTTGGGAGAAATGTTGGCTCTTTTCAGATTGCTTTAAAGAAGAACTCTGGGGAAAATGTTTAACTCTTGCAGTGGTGCTACCTCCGCACTGTAACTGCTCATTTATGTCTAGGTACAAAAATAAGGGCTATACTCACCGGGTCCTCAGAGCCGGCTTGTTCTTAGACCAGTTCTTTCCACCTGTCTCCTCCTCATCAGCAATGGTATGTCGCTCGGCAGCCTTGCGTCTTCCACACATTGTATTAGACGTGATGAATGACCTTAGACCGCTGCAGTGGAGAGGGAAAGAGGCAGAAGGGACTGGTCTAAGAACAAGCCAGCGGGTTAAGTGTTCGTTTTGGACTAGGATATAAAAGAAAAGATATACTCGCCCCCACTTTTTTGTTTTTGCAGGTCCCCGTGTTTTTACATTAATGGTTTTTATATTTTAGACTGGGGTGCCTCGCAATTTTGCATACTTTGAAAGGATGCCATGATTGGAAAAAAAAAAAAAGGTTGACAAAAACTGTCCTAGACCAAAACAACAACTTAAAGTAGAACTAAGGTCTGGGCATTTTTTTTACCTTAATGAATTCTCTGCATTAGAGTAAAAACGGCACTGCATCTTTTTTCTACCCCAGTCCCCTACACACTTACCTGTCAGCTGCCCTCGTCCCCGCCGCCGGCCCCGAAGCGATCCTCCGTTCCCCGAATTTCCGGGCAGCGGGGGGAGGATACTGATGGCAGAGGAGCAATAGGCTCCTTTGCCATTAATCAAAGAGGGAAGGGGCGTGGCCTGCCACAGGGCTGTGCGTGTCTATGGACGCACACACCCACTGCGGAAACGAGCGGGCACGGGTGCCTCCATTAGAACGATGGTGGCACGCGT
>NW_017306557.1:82824-128045 GCF_000935625.1 Nanorana parkeri
CCACCCCCCCGGGGGAAACGAGCGGGCACGGGTGCCTCCATTAGAACAATGGGGGCACGCGGGGGGGGGGGGAGTGCGCTTAGAATAGCCACTAGAAAACGAGGAATTAGGCACTTTTACGGAATAAAAGCAACAGCCTCCAACAAAGGAGGGTCTCCTTAAAAGAGAAATGTAAAAAAAAAAGTTAGGCTTTAATATCACTTTAACCCTTGTAGTGAGTGGGTAGCCCCACTTCAAGGGTTAATTTTTATTCTGCCCAGAGTTCTTCTTTAACCTTGGGAGTAGGCCTAGCTAAATCTTTTATGACCGTATAATCGGACAGATTATTGTGAGGTAAGCTAAAACGAACCAATAACCCCTCCATGAAACCAGTATGAAGCACACTATTGCCGCCTTAAAACAAAAGGTATTTACCTGCTCGTCTCACTTCCATTACAAATCCCCAAAAATAGGCTATTTATTCCTTACTCTATAATGGTGGGCAGAGCCATGCAAGTCATCCCCCTGGGGTGCTTTACAGTCCAGAAACAACCTAATATTATTGCGCAATGTATTCTAAATTGCAGATAGCTGTTTCAGGTTTGTTGGCCATCATCAGTGCAGTGTATGGAATCTAAGGCTTCTGCAGTAAATTATACGTTTACTTTTTCCATTATTTGGCTTTTTATGAAACGTGTAAATGAACGCATACATGCTTCCTTTAGAAAAGAAACTACACAAAATGTACACAAGTCGGGATCTTATTTTTCACGGTAAATTCCACCTTCAAAATAATCCTGAAAAAGCTTTGATGGTAAAATTGAATAGATGAAAACTTGTATTACTTTATTCTTCCTTTCTAAGTTAATGTATCAGTGGTGATGGCCCTTCAGGGTTCTATTTACAAATCGCTTTTAGTAACAGAGTACCAGCTGATCTTCCAGTTCCTTTTATTTCATGACGTTTTATGTTGCACGGTGATGGGATTTTGCCCGGGGACTACTGTTATTTCTTGCTTGCTTCCCATGTTTTAGGACTCTCTCAGAATGGTGTATTTTATGTGTTTGTATTCTGAAAAGCAATTCCAAATGACTGGGAAGAGTTTTGTTGTGAGAGGTATTGGGGTCAGAGTCCCTAAATTCAGTTTCATCCTTGGGGCACATGTTTTATTTCAAGTAATCTGTAGCATGATTCGGGTTGTGGGAGTGCATAGTAGTGTCATAGTGAGAACTGAAAAAGAAAATTGCACATATTGTACTTTTATCCATCTAACCATGCCTGTAGTTTTTGCACCAAACCATTTTTCAATGTCCACTTTATTGCATTTAGAGGAGAAGTTACATAATACGTATGTAAGTATTGGGAAAGTAAAGTATATTCTTCCCAATACTTAGAGCTGGCATGAGACAATGCAGCTGTAACATGCCGGCTCTGTATACCGAGAGCTGAGTGATTCCCCCCGCGCTGACTGGAGGAACGGACAGGGGAGGGGGCGGGCACAGCTGGCTCTGGCTCTAGAGAGGCAGAGGGAGCTGTCAATCAGACAACCAGGTGGATCTTGACTATATTATCTAGGTTCTTCCCGGCTGCTGTGCAGCTCTACACTATCAGCATTAAGCGGGTATTAGCCCCCTATATACTGACATTGGTTCACAGGAAAACATTAGTAAATCTACTCATGTGACACAAAAATAAAGCCAAAAATAAGGTTTGTCATTACTTCTCTTTTAAAGAAGAACTGTGGACAAAATAAAAATTAACCCTTGCAGTCGGGCTAAACTCGCACTGCAAGGGTTAAGTGCTTGTTTTGGTCTGGGGTATAACATTTAAAAAAAGATATACTCACCTGATCCCCGGACCCACCTGGCTGCTAGACAGTCCCCGTAGCGTCGTCTCCCCTGGCCTTTTGTAGCCTGATGACTAACTGCTTGGTGGCTTTTTTTTCCAGATAGCTGATTGGTTTTGGTGCAAGTGAGAGGGCCCCAACCAATGACTAGTGAGGCAATTTTGTGCAGCATGTCTGTGAAGGTTCTCATTCATCCAGGTCATAATATATCTGTAAAAAATAAGTCAAGGCAACTGTATTTTTCTTGAAGACGTTTCACTGGTCATACAATGCTGTTTTAACACCTCTCTCAGGGCAGGTAAATAACACCTCCTAGCTTCAATTATGCAAATGCAATCAACACCTGGTTGCGACTAACCGATTACGTTGATTGGAGCAACATTCATCATATTTATTCCCAGATAATTTTTGTACAAGTCATTCTGAATTGAGAAAGCTGGTTGGATGACCAGTGAAACGTCTTCAAGAAAAATACAGCAAGTCCAGTTGCCTTAACTTATTTTTTAGATACTTCTGTGCAGGTTTAAAGCTGATATTTTCTAAATACAAGAGGCATGTGCAACCTTACTTGAATCTTGCTGAGCTTTGTGTATTTGATCCAGATCTATGCAGTAATCCAGTGTGAAAGTTTGCCTCTGTGCAGGACCTTCCTGTAATAAAGACCGGTTACTGCTGCTCTCTCTCTCCTTGTGCAGGGTGACTGGTCTTGTATCCTCCTCCTCCAGTAGTTTCTGCAGGCAGCCTGTAGTGGGTGGAGCCTGCTGGGCTCCTCCCACAGCTCTGCTCTTTGCACAAGCTTTGTACAACACAGTAATGATGCCACTGTTACTTTTACAAAGTAGTAAGTTTTTATGCTTGGAGGTCAAATTAACTTTTAGTGCAAAAATTGAAATCTGCTTTAAACTCATGGCCCAAACCTCCCTACGCCTCTCCCTTTATTTTCAGTATTGGCACCCTTACCAGTATCTGTGGGAGAAGACGAATGTATGAACAGAAGTGAACGGTCTCTGTATTTAATGTAATAACCTAGGCAATGTGTGAGTGTTATTTGTACATGAAGTGGAGTAAACAGTGCAGAGTGCCCGAGCATCCATAATGATGTGGTTTTTACATCCAGAGCAATTGGGGATGATGCAGACAGGTCACCTTTTAGATAAAATGTTCCGTAAATGAGATTAGTCTATAGAGCACACACAACACGGCCTCTAATGTGCTGTAAATTCAGTGATAGAAATCTTCTCGCCTGCACTCCCCTGGTAGTAGAGAGAAAATCAATCAACTTTCTGTATCTTTCTGCAGTAAGGTGGGGAGGAATGAAATTAGTCTCAGCCAGTAAAGGTCACAGTTTGATGTATACATGATCGTCATGCCAAAGCATCAACTTGTATCCTGTTAAGCATCTGTTAACCAGTTATGTCACAAAACATTACTAGTTTGCAGATTAGCTGGTATGGTAATAAGGTGCTTTAGAGCTCTTGGATCCATATAGATTGCTCTGTATGTACGGGGGGGGGGGGTTCTGGAAGCGAATGTTAAGGGCTGGTGCAGACCTGGGCGATCTGGAACTGCGCAGTCGTGCACATTTGCACACAGTGATTGCGGATTTCAATGGGTTACATCCACGCGGCAATCGCAGAAAAAAGGTACATGTACCTTCATTTTTTTTTGCGATTCACAACGCGCAGCTGTTTTAGCTGTGATCATGTTCGGTTGCACATGTGGAATTGCGGCGGAAGAACGCCCAATCCGCCTGGCGCAACCATGGTGCCATTAGAAAATAATAGCACCGCCAGTGCTGTCCGACTCCGTGACCGCACGGCAATCCGTGCGGTATCGCGCATGATTACGGCGTGGTCATGGATCGCTGAGGTGTTAACCTGGCCTAAAGCTCCCATTGCTGATGTGTTTTTAATCGCGCATGCCGTCATCCTCATCCCTGGCTTCTCTACATAGTGAGTCACTGAGCAGGAACAAGTATGCAGGGTGATGGTTTAAATTTCACTGGCTGCATGCTTGTGCTAGACCAGTGACTTTCAAGGTAAGGAAGCCAGCATCAGAACGACATCCTCAGAATTTTAATGATGCACTCTGGGCCTAATAAAACAAATATTGCTTTTTGTTGTCATAGCAGCCATTTTTATATTGCACTATAATCAGAAATCTCAGCATTCACAGGGTGGCAAAATGGATCCGAGGACTGGTATTTTTGCCAAATTTTATAAAAGGGAGAGAGAGAAATGAATCTTGGGAGTTTTTATGTATTTGTAACAGTGATCTTGATGACATTTTTTTAATTAATATTTCACAGGCTGGTATTGTAATAATGTAGAAGGATACCTCCCACCAGGTCCCCATCATAGAGATGTTAAAGAGAAACTCCAGGAATGTAAAAAGCTATCCCCTGCAATGGAGCTCAGTAAGTGGCTCAGGTTGGTCATTTTATTATTGGCAGCTGGCTGCCCTGCTCATGAAATGCCTGTACTGTAGAAGTAGAAATTCAAAAAGTGTTCCAGGCTCGGCCTCTTTGCAGCTCTTTGAAAGATTGCTTAGAATCACAAGGACAGAAAGCTTCTACTGCATTGTGAGCTAATACGGCCCCTTCACACTTTTGTTGTGTTTTCAGAACACACAGCAATACTGTTGGTAAGCATTTTGTGCACGTTCCTAGCTTCATTTACCTGTATTAGTAGGAACATACATATGTTTAAATCAATCCGCCAGAAAAAGACACGGAGAAACATACAGTTTTTTTATTGTGTGTGTGTATATATGTGTGTCTGTTTGTGCACCTGGTTCTGACATTTGGAATGCAGCGAGAGGGGATGGGGCTTCCCGTGATGTTCCCGTGAGCGCCATTTATTCTTTTTTTTTTTTTTATAGCATAAACGTTTATTGTTAAAGAATATAAGATATGCAATAACAGAAACAGTACATTTGGGACAATAAGTTAGATGACATAAAAATCTACAACATATTGTACTGTAGTTGTGCAAACTCAGTAGCATATCAATCATCAAATGTGTCTGGAACAAAGAATAAGTTACCTCATATTCGTTGTAATTAGAGTATAGAAAAAGAAACTTTGAGAATTAAAGTGAAAGAAACTAAGTAAGAAGAATAAGACATACTACAACAGCTTCAAAACGAAAAAAGCTGAAAACATAAAGTAAAAGAGAATGAATAAGGTCAGATTACAATGTAATTCACAATAATAAACAATAATAAACCAGATCATAAAAGTGAGTTATATCATTTAGATTCTCGCAAGTTGTTACAGAATTGCTATGACTAGTGAGATAAGTAAAAGGATTAGAGTAAAGGAGTGTTTAGTGTTTGAGTATACATATGCATAAGCATAGGCAGATGGCTGCTGGTGAACGATGGTCCTTCTTATTTATTCTTCTTTTTTTTTGTGAGCACCATTTAACATAATTATTTTCAGATCTGGTGCCAACGTTCCCCACGCACCGCATCGGAAAAAGACCATGATAAATGGTGCTCCTTCTTTAAATTCCCATTGCACACTCACAGCACTGGCAGCACTGGTCCAGCTCAGGTAGACGAATGATTACAGTGGCTTTATTTAGTTTTTTCTACAAGTTTGTTTATTCATACAGCCTGTAACTCAAAATACCAATATTGGTATAATGTAATGTATATGAATGAAGCCTGCATACAATGCTTTGCCCCAGCCCTGCTGTTTACACACAAGACAATAACTAAATGTTTGCTGAACATCACAATCACTTGTTTAAATAAATGCCCCCAATTTCTTAGCATTTTATCTATTAGACTGCTTTCTTTCACTTGATACAACATTGTTTTTTTCCATCCTGTACAGTACTGACACGGTCTGTAAATAGTGGTGTGCATTGGCACCTGGCCACAAAGTATATCTGTGTAATTACTGACATTGATTGTTCTGTGGTATAGGAAGCCAAACATAGTGATGAAATGTAATATACTGTATCACATTGGATAACATTTATAAGTGGATTAAACTGGAGCCATTGGCTGTTCATAGCCATTAGCAGGATGTAATAGCCTGCCCTATGAAGATTATCAGAGAGCCTTTTATCACTAGAAGACTTAATGGAATACTTTACCGCATGTTACAGTATATGGGTCACTGGTAACAAGAAATTATCATTTTCATACAGTGGCTTCTTCCTGCCTAAACTAATATGAACCAAGTGCCATTCCTTTGTACTTAATGTAATGGGCAGCACAGCGGCCTTAGCGGTTAGCACTTATGTCTTGCAGCACTGGGTTCTTTGTTTTAAATCTCGGCTTGGACATTATCTGCATAGAGTTTCCATGTTCTCCCTGTGCCTGTGTGGGTTTCCTTTGGGTACTCCGCAATACTCCCACACTCCAGTTGCCCAGTATGTGAATTGGCTCCTGTCTAAAATGGCTCCAGTATGTGTATACAAAATGGCTATGAACATGCATTATTGCATTCTGCATGCCAGTCCCAAACACTTGTAAATGGGGAGGGTTGAGGAAACTTGCCAAAAAAATTGTATGGAAAAGGCTCCCAAGTATATCAGACACGGTGCCAAGAGAGCTGACCCATAGAAGCACAGGGAGTTACACAACTTAAAGTGATATTAAAGGCAAAGTTTTTTTCCCCCTCCCCCCATGTAAATGTTAGCACTTACCTTAAATGATGTCTCTTTTTCCGATCTTCTTCTTTCCCCATGTTTTCATGTGTCCCTCCAGCGGTGTGACGTCACTCCGATCCAGCGCTGACTGCTCTGTCTCTCCGATCCAGCGGTGTCTGCAGGCGGGTGCACGCGTCCATAGACTTACCTTGCGTCTCTGCTCGTCTCCCGGCCGAGAATCGGAACTGCGCATGCGCCCGCCCCAAGATCCTTTGCGGCCTTACGAGCAGTTCCTGATTCTCGGCGCAGGAGCGAGCAGCGATAACGAGGTAAGTTTAAAATGATTTTAAGCGTTTTTTTTTTTTTTTTACCCTTCTTGCCTATATCTACTGCATGCTAGCAGTAGATATAATAAAAAAAAAAACGGAGGGTTTAGAACCCCTTTAATGAATATCTCACACATACTTAATGGGACACTGAGATCTAACCAATGATAATATGCAGTTTAATATTTAATTGGTACATAACACAGAGGCCACTTTATATGAAGGTGTTCTTACTGTACTAACTCTACGATTAAGCCCAGGGTTGGGTGAAATGCGTTAAGAGTGGCAGACCTGTGATGGGACTTTGTGTAACTGTGTGATTTTAATGAAAAGAAGTTTCCTGCGACACATGGAGTGTGGCCGTATGTTTTATTGTTCTTAACTGGTAGGTTTGTAACATTGTTGTGGTAGTTTTCAGTGACATTTAACTGGGCACACTTAAAATAGCTCATTTTATCACACCTAAAAAAAAAGTAACACCTCCACCACACCAAAACCGTGATAATGTTATGGCATAAATGTGAAATAGTCCTAACCCTTACCTAATATTTGTCCTAATGCCTATACCTCTCCCTATGATGTGAACCTTACCATTGAACCTATCCCTAAGTCCTCAACTAATCAGAACTCTTAAATCTAACCTAAGCTAAGAGAAAGGTAATTACTAGGCAAGAAATCGCTTTCACTTTTTTTTTTCTGTGCGCCTTTTAGCCTTACCTTACAGTCATCATTGGAAAACTGCCCGCCATTTACAGCAGCTCCATGCACTCCTGGTGTCTCTCAGCCCTCCCCCATGTTATCTGCGTCCTGTGATCGAAAAGCTTGACTGGAAACGAAACACGCTACCGCTGTGCCCTGATGCCGCCAAAGATGTAGATGGCATGATGTTGGGGCTGAGCGAAAATCATGAGTTACTGGTTATAGCCGGCCGTTTTCCAGTACTGATTGATGGACAACTTGAGCGTGGAAAGAAGTCAAACCTGGTGCTATACAATCATCAAGGTACACGTGTTTCTGGCTATTTATGTTCATATAGTAATTCTAGGGTCAACTTCCACTAATCATTAGGATGGACTGGTGGAGGCCAGCTATCCCTGGATGGAAAACAGAAGGCCTGAACTACCATCACATTTGTTTACATATTTTGCTGTTAACACAAAGATCGATGAAATATTTCTGCCTGGGTACATAGCGTGTTGCAGTGAACATATCATACATCTGTGTATATACATGCTCCACATTTTATTTCATTTAACACAGAAGTTATCTGGGATGTATGAACAAACGTCCTGCATCAAGTTCTACTGCATTTAATGAGGAACTCCAGTTAACCACTTCAGGACCATATGACATACCTGTACGCCCTGGTCTTGTAGCAGTTGTATCAACATCAAGATTATTTTTTCAGCAGGCAATCCTCGCTAATGTTAAGGCGATCCAGATCAATTGTAGCAGCCTGCCAGTGTGCTGCTCCCCACCCCCTGGGGGCTCCAGCTCTTCTGGTGGCCTGGGGCCACAGCAAACAGTGTCAAGATGGAGAGCAGGAGCAGACTAAGGAACGTCCTTTCCCTCATCTCCACTGTAAGGAATGAAGCAGGGAGTGCTGGGCTCTCAGCGCTTCCTGCTTCAGAGTTGTAAGAAGGCGACTGAAATGCCAGTTACACAGGTGATCAAGCACATTCCTGTGCTCGATTGTCTATATTGGAGGACAGAGGAGACATCAAGAGTCTAATAGACCCCAGATGTCTCCATAAAGAGAACCTGTCACCTCCAAATGCTGTCACGTGGGCTTTTTAGCCTTTTTTGATAGCAATAAAGTTAAGTGGAAAGAAAATGTAAAAAAAAGTGTTAAAGTAAAAAAATAATACAATATATTAAATTAAAATAAATTAAAATGTAAAACAACCCAGCCGCCCCAGCTATCTGCATGTGAATAAACGCACTTGGGCAGGGCATGCATGTGAATGTAAACAACGATTTTACCACACATGTGGGGTATCGCCACCAATGTTGGAGTAAGAGCAACAATTCTAGGGCCATATGTTGCTGTTAACCCTAAACTTAAAAGCAGTAACAATCGTCATCTATGGACAATTTTAGGTACCATTGTTTTTCACAACTGCACGGGTGCACACAGTTTTAACATTAATTATTTACTCGACGTGACCCTTATCTGTTTTGTGTATTTATTTTAATTTTTTTATATTTGATAAACATTTTGTGCAAATATTGTGTGCAGCTATTATGTTTTTATTTCCCATGGCCTCTGCTTTTGTGTGTGCAAAAAATGTAAAAAAATGATCCATTACTAAGGAGGTTAATATTAGAAATGAACCCTTCTGGTGGGGCTACCCCCACACTACAAGGGTTAACTGCTCATTTTGGTCTAGGAGCTGGCACGCAGAAGATATACTGACCTGATCCTCAGTCCTGCAGCAGTGAGCGCTCACCTCTCTCGCTCTCCCTCCTTTTTGGCTGTGGTGTGTCCCTCGACATCCTTCTAATGCAGGTAAATAGACCTGCATTAGATATGATGAAGTCAGCAGGGCTTAGACTGCCGGATCCGGGGAAAGAAGAGGCTGAAGGAGCTGGTCTAGCAGCCAGGCGGTATCGAGGATCAGAGGAGTATATCTTTATTATTTGAGCCCCTAGACCAAAATGAGCAGTTAACCCTTGCAGTGCAAGGGTAACCCTACTGCTAGGGTTATTTTTTTTAATTTCTGGAGTCCCACTTAAAGTGTACCTGCATTTACTAGTATTCATGATATCTAATTTGTCGCTGGAGGCACAGAATTCTATTTTCCTTAAACATAGCTAAACTGAACACAAACGCAGGTAAACGCACAGTGGGATTTATACCATTTAAAACAATTCTATGCATTTCTATCCCTAAATTCATATAAACCCATGCATGTCATTGCCAGTACGAATGAGGCCTTGATGATTTGTAAGTATAATTGGATATCGGTTTCTTTTTTGAATTCCAGAATGCATAATTCAGCATTCTTATTCCTCACACTTTGTGGTGTGTGATATCCTCCTTTCTTGTGTCAGAATGACTGACAGCTACACAGTAAACCACAGCATGGAGCAGCAGCATATGAAAGCATTAGTAACAAGCTTTTATCTTTTACAATATATCAAAAATAAAGCATCCGGGGACAGTTGAGACTCAAAAAAAAACCCAACATCTGCTGCAGTGTGGCTGACGTTCTTTATAGAAGCAGGTTTGCTTTACAGCGATAATGTTAAAGAAGAACTCCGGGTGGAAGAAAACATAACCCTTGTAGTGGGGCTACCCCAGCACTGCAAGGGTTAAGTGCTCGATTTGGTCTAGAGAGTAAAATACCTGAACCTCGGACTCTGCTGGCTGCTGGACCGGTCCCTGCAGCCTCTTCCCCCTCCGCTCTGGTAGCAGAATGTCCCTCCGCGTCTTCAGTTAACTCTCACCGTTCATTAGACCAATGGAGTGAAGGGGGGGGGGGGGGCTCTGTGGAGACCGGTCTAGCAGCCAGGCAGGACCGAGATTAAGGTGAGTGCATCTCTTTTTTTATTTTACACCCTAGGCCAAAACAAGTAGTTAGCCCCTGCAGTGCTGGGATGGCCCCACTGCAAGGATTGCGTTTTTTCTTCTGCCCAGAGTTCTTCTTTAATTGCAAGCTGTACTAAACAATAGAGGCTGCCTATAGTGTCCCATATTTAAACCTGCTCCAAAGAAACAACTAGAACGGTAAGAACTATTCTGTAATCCTATTTTTCGGTATGTGGCGTAAATGTGAGCACATAACAAACATGTTCGACTGCAAAAGGGGAAATACACTTTAAAGCAGAAGTCTGGGGAAAATGATTAACCTTTGTGGTAGGGCTGCCCCCGCACTGCAAGGGTTAACAGCTCCTTTTGGTCAGACACTCACCGTCTGCTGGCTGTGACATCGCTCCCTCCTGCCTGTCTCCTCCTCTGCTGCAACGCTGGCCTTGGTGTCCTCATGTCCAATACACAGTGTATAGAACATGATGCATTATGGGACCTTAGACTGCTGCAGCAGAGGGGGGACCGGTCTCAGAGCAGCCAGCTTGGAGGATTGGCTGAGTTTATTATTATTTTCCTCCCTAGACCAAAATGAGCAGTTAACTCTTGCAGTGCGGGGGTAGCCCATTAATAATAATTTCCCCAAAGCCATTAATAATAATTTCCCCAAAGCTCTTCCTATGTAACAGTGGGGGCCCCTGAGTGCCTACACATCACTCTAAATTTACTATGAGGTAATCACAGTTTGTATCTGCTCCCAGGAACAGCGACGATGGAGTCAGGCTGGCATCTGCAGGCACCCACTATTCTATGGCTGCAGTGTTTCAGCAAGGGAAATAGAACTTCAGATCCGCTATAAATAAATCCAACTTTATTCTTTTAGCGGAGCTGTTAGATTTCTACGCAAATTAGTTTTTACTTCCTGCCTGCATTTCCTGACAGTTGGCAAAGCTTCTTCCTGAAGACATGTTTAACGCCTAAAACTCTGTGTTTTGCCAAATTAATTTTTATGTCACTTGATTCTACTACATACAATGACAATTCTGTCAGCTGGGCTTCCGGTGAAATGAGTTCCTGTGTTAAGAATACTTCTCTGGTAAAGTGCATGCGTGTGTAAGTAAATACACAAAATCTATTCTTTTTTTGAGTTTCATCCTTACCGAAGTATTTTTGTTGTGTTTAGGGTTGAAATGGCCCCCAAATCTCCGCATCCAAGAACTGCGCTGGGCTTAGAGCAGCCAATCGGATGCCTCCTATCATATTTCTAATCTGCAATAGGGAAAACATTAAAGAAATATGATTGCAAATTAACACAGATCTGTTTTTCTAGTCTATTTAATACACCAGACCCCCCAAAAAAGTGCTGCATATTGGCTTAAAAGAGTTCTAAATGTTGGGAATGCTACAGCATATTGTAATGTACTGATATGTCTTTTGAGCTCTAGATGGCGCTATAGTGCAATGCTAGTCACTATGTGCATGCTTCTCTATGATGCACAGGAAGTTAATTTTTTTCTATGTGTTCTTTACAATGCCATATTCATATATGTAATGTTCTTCTAAGCAAGTTAAACCTAATTCAGCATTCCTCAAGATCTCAGGGCTTCATCTAAACACATAACCAACACTGAAGTCCCAGCATACACTAACTAGCCTGCTATAACATCAGCATTGTAATAGGAATACATACTAGAGTGGTTTCTGATAATGCAATCAAAGCTTACTTGAAAAATCCCTTTTATGTAGTGAGTGCGGCCTTCTGTCTGCCCATCACTTCCAACAACTTCCTGGATTCCCAGTGTACTTTGCATCTCTTTCCCTACTGCGTGATGTGATGCAGTCTTGATTTGTCAAGACTATATATCCCATCATGCATTGCTTCCAGCAAGCAGTGATGATGTTACATTGTTCAGACAGTGAGTTGTAGTTCAGAAGGCAGGTTATGTGAAAGCTGTGACACAAGAAACTACATATTCACAGGGCTATGTAACATTGTGTCAGTGCATTGAGGAAGTCCATCCTGTGGGCTTTGTTGATAGGTAAGTTTGGAAACTTCTAGATCAATATGGTTGATAGGAGAGGGATAAAACATCTGGAAATTCAATATAGAAATACAGATTTATTTTTAGTTTTTGACCATAAACACCTTTTTAAATCAAAATTCACTGACTGCTTTTTTTGTGTACTGTCTGACAATTTTTTTCTCACTGTTTTTATCATCCTTTGAGAAATAAAGATGTATTTTCGCTAGCTCCCAACTCTCCGTGATTCTACCTACCTGTGTGCACAAAATGGAAATGTTAAGCTGGGTATACTCTGTTCTATTTTCTGCGGGATATAACGGCTTCCGTCATCAACGTTTATGAGCATGGATGGTGGAATTCCCCGCTGTTTTCATTGTAATGTGACATTGGCCACCAGGCACTGTCAGAGTACCCAAGCAGAGCACAGCATTCCAGCTGATTACCTGGTCGCAGGATGCCGGGTGGAATGATGCCGACAGCGGCACCCACTCTGTGAATTTTAGCGGGTTCGTCAAGACCAGGACAAATTCGCACCACGTACCGTATACCCTACTTTACACTGTACGAAGCCTTTAATACAACCTCTGAATGAATATTGTTATTTTGAGTTATATGTGGAAGTAACCAATTTATTTTTGTGCATTGACTCTTTATGCTCTGTGTAACAAAGTGTGGCAGGCGCTTTGCCCCTTGCCTACGTGCTTTGTGCCCTCTTAACCATCTCAGAATGTTGGGAGGTATTGAGTTCTTGATGGTGTGTTTACCAGAAATACTCACCTGTTTGTTCTGTCTCTGTCTTCCTGGAAGAGTCAGCTGAAAACACAGACCTTCAAATGAAAAATATCTGCAATATCTGTGCACGGTGCATTCCTACCATTGCAGATATGCTCTCCGATATGTCAGAAATGCTGCTTTTCAGCTTGTAAAAACTAAAAATATTACTCTGGAATGTTGCTCTGTGTGGCTCTGTTTGGCCCATTTGGCTGTTGTTTTGCCAGCCCTTCATCTTTAGTCATTTCTGTTTTTTTTAGCAGTGCATGCCTTTACCCCTTTTTTTGGTAGGATTTGTTTTGAATCTCAGACCTGTGTGTATGACAAATGGGGAGTTAAAATGACATAAAGCTACAATTACATCAAATCAATAGCCTCTATTTGGATCCTGCATATGGCTTTTCCTTAGCCTCTACCCCCTAATCATTGAAATGTATGTAAAAAGTATGTACCAGTTTATTGTGGGGTTTATATAAGGCACATGATTCTCTTTTAAACGTTACAATTTATTTCGTACATCTTAAATCCAATATGCTGTTATCAATTTGTATGCTGGTTTTGTATATAACTCCCCTTATGTGGAAGTACATTGCCTATTACAACTACAGCCATTATATTATCACAATATCTTGTTTGTGTTATATTTACATAACCATACAGTCACATTTTATTGTATCATTTCTCCAATGGCCTTTGGTTTCACTATCCCAATGTGTTTTGAAGGAACTTTTATTAGGGGAATATAGGCAACCTTTAATAATAACATATGTCACGTACATAAATATAGTATTTCATCTTTAATATGCATCAGCCTAAGTTTGTTTACAATTCCTTTTGTTATGATATATGGAAAAGATTATTACAGAAAATTGTTATCCTACTTACCATAATTTTCTTTTCCTGGCTCATCCTCATGTCAGCATACTGATGGGTCAGCTCCGCCCCTCCTGACCCCACAGGACCACCTTCCAAAGTGAATAAAAGGCCCGACCCCCCCTTAGATACCTGTTCCCTGACAAGACGAGCGACAGGCCCGCAACTGAGGGTGGGTATGTATGCTGACATGAGGATGAGCCAGGAAAAGAAAATTACGGTAAGTAGGATAACAATTTTCTGTATTCCTGGCTCACCTCATGTCAGCATACTGATGGGACATAGCAAGTAACCCCATGAGGGAGGGAAGAAAAAGAAAACACAACTAATGCCATTGTTGCAAAACATAGACACCATATTTATTAGGAAAGTGCTGAAGACAGAACCGCAGACCCAAAGCGAGCCAATCTAGCCGCTGCGACATCCATATGATAGTGACGGACAAACGTGTTCCGTGAAGTCCACCTCGCCGTGTTACAGATATCCTCACTCGACACTTTGGCGTAAGCTGCCCAAGAAGTGGCGCTCGGACTTCTACAGGAGGAGCAAGACCCTGTTTCAAGTAGGCTGCTTTAATTGCTGTTTGGATCCAAGTTGCCAACATTCGAGGCGTAGCCGCCATACCTTTTTTCGGACCCTTGGGGAGAACAAACAAACGATCAGTCCGCCTAAAAGATAGCGTTCTCTTTAGGTATTCCCCGAATAAGATGACTAGCTCTAATTCCAGAGGAAGTTCTTGACTCGGGCCCGCTTGAGATGCTTGGCCACTGGGCAAGACCACTTCCCAGTCTGCATGAAAAGCCGAAGACACCTTTGGCCTGAACTCTGGTGAAGGCCTCAGAATAACCTGGTTCCCTAAAACCACACAAAAAGGCTCTTTGTGCGAGAGTGCTGCCAACTCTGAAACTCTCTTTGCTGAAGTGATAGCCGTCAGAAATACCAACTTCAGAGTCAGGGACCATAGCGTGCACTGGTCCAAAGGATGGTACGGAGGGTGACACAGGACCTGCAGGACTAGATCCAAGTCCCATGAGGGATATAAGGCTTTTCTTGGAGGGCACATTCTGAGCGCGGCCCTCATGAATGTCCTGAGCAAGGCGTTGTCCGCCCATTTAACTCCCGTAAAGGCCGATAAGGCCAAAATCTGAACCCGCAGAGAGTTGTATGCTAGACCGGCATCTAAGGCTGATTGTAGGAAGTCTAGAATCTCCGGAATACCTGCTGTCATTGGAGTGAAGCCTTTCGTAGTTGCGAACATTAGAAATTTGTTCCATATTCTCGAATATATACAGGGCTCAAAAGTGGAAATTTGGGTCTCCAAGTACCGGTCCGCAGGCCAACTCCGAGCCGGTACTATGTGACCCGCAGCGAGCTGACGCGCTGCCCATACACCTGCCGGTTATCATACGATCGCCTGCGATTATCCGTGTATGGACACCTTTAGTGTATGTGTATATTAGGCCCCATTCACACCTACAGTATATTTCAGGTGTGATTAGAGATTCCTGTGTCAGAAACTTGCGTTTTCCTGCAGCAGGAATCCCTAATCTGCCGTTCACAAGCGGCAACTATCATAAAAGAAGAATTATAATAAGATTATTTAAGAGGGTTTGTTTAGGGGCGGAGTTAAGGCCGGGGCAGGGTAAGGGCTAGGTGGGGCAACTGGTGGCTAGTAACTCAGGACTTGAAATTTACACACACACACACTTGTAAACAAACTTAGACTGATGCATATCAATGATGAAATATTATATTTATGTACGTGACATGTTTTTATTAAAGGTTGCCTATATTTCCCTGATGAAGCTACTGCCAAACATGTTGGGATAGGGATACTACATGCCTTTGGAGAAATGATACAATAAAATGTGACTGGTTATGTAAATATGAAACAAACAAGATAATGTGATAATACAATGGCTGTAGTTGTAATGGTGTAATGTGCTCCCAAATAGGGAATAGTTTTTTTTAATCATTTTGTATAGAAGTATTTTTGTTTTAAGATGTATGAAATAAATTGTGTTGTTTAAAGATTAAAGAGAATCATGTGCCTCATATAAACCCCACAATATACATACTTTTGAAATTTACATCGTCTAAATTTATATATGTAAATTATTGGCTTTTTTTTTTTTTACTCTTCCTCTTAACATTTCAGCTAAGTGGAAATTTGATATTTTCATGTCAGCTTTTTTCTCATACTGCTTTTCTCCAACACTGTTTTTAGGCCACTTTCACACCGTGTTCTGAGCAGGTCCGTCTGTCAGGTTTTCATGCTGACCTGATCAAAAGCACAATGTTAGTCTATGTGGAGTTGGTTATAAATGGACTTGTGTCAACTTAGATCTGATTACCTCAGAGTCCATCTAGGTAATAAAAATCACAACAGAGTTCAATTTTGGGTCGATCGGAGATAATCGGATGTAAACAGACACATGTCTACTTACATCCAACTCTCCATAGACCTAACATGGGCCCAGTTAGTTCAGTTTTTTCTTCCATTGCAAGACGGAGGAAAGATCCTCTGCTGATTGGAATGGACGCCGCCCGTGTGAAAGTGACCTAAGAGCACGTTCACACCATTTTCTGGACCAGATCTGGAATGCAGTGCATTGCGTTTTTGCCACGATGGTCACGTCATCGTCCTGATGAAGAGACCCTGCGCGGCCCAGAAATGTTGGCTTCTTGACGCATGTGACGTACCCATTAAAGTGCTATTCTTTTTGCACATTACAAGTGAGTGCTGGTGACTAGAATCTTTACTTGGATTGTTACACGGCGCCATCCGTGTCATCATTTCGAGCACCAACGGATATTTTGTTTGGTTCAAGTGTTGTTTGGTTGTATGGTGTGCAAGTAAAATCTAAGGTGTTTTACCGCGATTTTTACTGCGTTTGGAATTTTTTAATTTTTTGCTTAAAATGGTCTTTCAGGTGCGTTCCAGTGCGTTTGTATGCGTTTTTGATGCGTTTTCATGCGTTCCAGTGCATTGCAGACCAGACAAAATTGGACAAGCAGTATTTTTCTGGTCTGCTCTGGAACAGACTGCGTTGGTGTGAACAGAGACCATAAATAGCATAGGGATACATTAGGATGCATTTTGGGTCCGGAAACAATCTGGTCTGGTCTGGAGATGATCCGGAAATGGTGTGAATGGGCCCTTAAGCTCCTTCTTTCCCCTGTGAGTTTCTAACACTTCACATATTTGGTGGAAATGTTCTCTTGTGAATCGTTTCTGGTCTGGAGTTCCTTTTTTCTGTTCAATAGTTTTTTATTGTTACAAATAAACAGAGATTTACACAAACATTTGGTGTAAAAAAGAGGGTTGTACAATAACATGGATTAAGATCAGGTCAAATACATGAAGTACATGTGACCAGTGGTGGAGCTAAGGAACAAAGGGCCCTGGTGCAAGATTTTTTTTGGACCCCCCTCCCCCCCCCAAAAAAAACCCACAAACACTAAAGCGGAGATGATACCACGAGCATGTGGTGAATCTTCACATATTTGTTCCAATGTCGTGCGTGTGGGTTTAGGAGGGAAGCAATGAATTAGTGTAGTGACATAATGTTTAAGCTGTAAGTAGCGGAATATTTCTGAGTTCGGGAGACCTAGTCTGGTCTGTAGAAGCTGGAAGGGGGACACGCCGGTTGGGTCAAGCAAAGCTTGGAAACGAAGAGGCCCTTTGGAGGTCCATTGGGAGAATGGAGTTCCTTTTGATCTTTCTTCATTAATCATCGATAATTTTCCCTAACTGTCCCTCAGCCCTCCTCCTAGGATGGATTCCACAGAGTCTGGAATCTGATCCTTAGGATAATACAGGCTTTTGCAGCTAAAATACACTTTGCAACTGAATGGAGGGCTTCCTATGTAAACCTAATCACTCAAATCTCATATGAGCTTTAACCTGTCATTTCAAAAGTTATTTTCAATATTTTTATTTTGCAGCTTTTATTCAAATAATACCTGATCTTGCCAGAGAGGTCCCTGTGCAGGCACACTTTTGCGTTGTGGTATTGTGCATATTATGCACCTTGTATTAGCGCATTTCAGTGCCTATAATTTTGAAAGGCATCCCAACACATCCCTGATGTGCATCTGCTGCAGCACACCATAACCCAGGGTAACTGTGTTGTAGTGCTTTGCATTGAAAAAAAACTGTGCATGTCTAATTTTTTAATGTAATGCATGTTAACAAACACAAAAACCATATGTTAATGCAACATACCAGGACACAAGGATGTGAATGGACTCTTACTGTTATGGTGTGATAACACTCTGTCCCTGTCTCCCAATTGTTGCTCCTGCATTGTCCCTCTATCATACAGGCTTCCGATGGAGACTACAAGTGGCTGTTTCAACACACCTTACTGGTGTCATGTAACCATTGGTGGAGTGCATGTATGTAGACAGAATGCTGATGACAAGGATTCTTGGAAGAATCCTTGTACTGCTTCTTCCTCTCCTACTCCATCTCTTCTATACAGGGGTTGCAAAAGGCTAAGACCAGGTCAAATGTGAGTGCTTACACTTATTTAATGTTGTATTCATGATTACACAGCTGTGTTAGTTTGTATCTTTTTACATTTCTAGAAACGGAAGTTGATGTTTTTGCTTTTCTTGTTATGGCGCAAATAAAAGCCAAACTCCAGTCCAAACTGTTCACATTAGGGAGATTCCCCTCACTGTGTTGTCACTGGGACTGAAAGTTAGGGGATTCTATCCAGTGAGGATGCAGGCAACAGTTAAGTCACTTCTATTAGTAGAAATGAGGGTTAGAAGCTTTTTCACATTTTTGTTCCTGTTTTGTATAATTGGAATGAGAAGTGCACCGAAATGAACATTTCCAAACTGAAATGGAAAAAAAAATGTCAGACCGAAACAGAAAAATATATATTTTTTTATATAACCTTTTCATATTTTTAACAATATTTAATTTTAATTTATTTTTTATAAACGTATACATTTTTTAGATTTTTTTTTGTTAGTTATGTATTAAATTTATTTTTTTTACTTTTACTGTCGAGGGCTCTGGGAAAATATTGGGGGTCTAAACAGACCCCTGATATTTCCCTTTTTAAAATAGAAAAAGGGATTGAGAACAATCTCTTTATTTTCTATAAATGAACAGGAAGCCTCTATACTGAGTATTCCTGTTCATTCTTAACTTGTGGAGATAGTATGTTTACCATGTCCACAATCCATGAATGAACAGGAAGTGATGTAGATCACTTCCCATTCATTAATAATTGGGGACACAGTAAACATACTATGTTCTCAATTATTTACAAGCACTCAGCGATCACTGAGTGCTTGTACCCACTCTCCATCCTGACAGCTGTCACAGGAGGCTGAGCGAGCAGGGCGGGGAGGAGAGCTTGATTTCATCTGACAGCTGACTCCACCCCCGCACTGCCGGCCCTGTCCTCCTGTGGCAGCTGTCTCCACCCCCACACGGGAGGAGAGCCCAGCCTCTTGTGATGGATCAGGAGAGCGGCGGTGTGGGAGTGGAGACTGCTGTCAGCTGTCCCACCCCACTGCTCTCTTAGTCTGTGACAGGAGGTTAAGGGGTGCGGGAGGAGAGACGCCAGCCGCTCACAGCGCTCTCCTCCCCCGCACCGCTCGGCCTTCCGTGACAGTTTCTCTCCTCCCCGCTGGGACACAGAGCAGCACCCAGCAGGGAGGAGAGAAACCAGGGATGCACCGCTATTTCGGCCGATAGATGGCACTTTCAGCATTTTGCCAAACGTGCCATTTTCGACTGATATGTTTTTTGGCGGCCAAAATTTCGGTGTATCTCTAATTGGATTAGTAATTACCCCTTACTTCCTGTATGGTCACTGCACAACAAACAAGGATAATTCTCCCAATAGGGTTTTAGATAATAACTAAAGTCTTGACAGTAGTTCTAACTCTTCCTCACATACTGCCCATGTTGCTGAGTTGTCTTAAGCATTGGTCTTTCCCTGGTTTATTTTGCATGCTTCTCTCCATGCTTTGCTTCTCTATGTTTTCTCAGTTCCCTCTTTTGCATTAGAGGTTTACTTATTTTCACCAAGAAAATACACAGATCAGCCACAACATTATGATCACCAACAGATGAAGTGAATAACATTGATTTTCTTGTTACAATGGCACCTGCAAGTGGTTGTGATACATTGGGCAGCATGTAAACATTTTGTCCCTGAAGTTGATGTGTTGCAAGCAGAAAAAATGGTCATGCGTAAGGATTTGAACGACTGACAAGGGCCAAATTATGATGGCTAGACGACTGGGTCAGAGCAACCCTACTTGGTCTGGAAAAAATGGTATCGTATTCGTACTCGTTCTGGCGGAAAAAGTATCAGTGCATCCCTACCATAACCCTTTCATCTCCTAACACGGAGCAGATGCATACATGACACATACTTGTGACTTAAAAAAATGTTTGTTAATTCACAGCTAGTTTGACCTGTGCCTGGGTAGGCCATGGATCTCAGTCCGACAGTCTACAAAGGGGCACAGCTTTTCATTAGGCTTAACACCAATTTCCACCCAATTCTGAACTGAATCAACTCTACAGCATTCAGTGAACTAATGTGAAAGCCTCAGAGGCTCCCATGATAGGCCATTGAACTGTAAAGTGACAAAGTTCTAGGCTGCAATCTTAACAGGCCAAAGTTATGAAGTGGTGCTTGCAGTGATAGCATTGGATAGCGCCGTGCATTATTAAGAAGTAGAAGAAATACCAGAACTCCACTGAGAAGTCAAAGAATGGATTTATTCTCAATATGTCACATGAGTCATATAGCCAACGTTTCAGTACCATGCACAGTCCTTTCCTTGGGGTGACTATAAGGTTTCATTGTTGCGGGAAACTGATGGTTGTGGGTACATTTTCTTTTCTCTTTCAAAGTGTATGAAAAAAACTGGTAAGTTTTATATTGGTTTTTAGTATGTGACTGGTTTTCAAATAAACATTTATATCCCCGGAGCACTAAGGGCTATCTAAAGAGAGAACACAGCTTTAGTTATCTCCTTTCAGGCATGTTGTCTCTCTTTAAAGTCTCCAATGGAACCAACTTGGACAAACATGGGGAGGGGACGGAAGGAGGCTTACTGCTGTCACTTATTTTGGCTTTAGAGAGACATTGAGTTCTCTAACCTTTTTTTCATAAAACTAAGGGCTAGGAAGATACAGGAAACATGAGAGAAACCTAAGGGGCTAGGAACATACAGGAAACATGAAAGAAACCTAAAGTTCTTCCCATTGATTGATTGGATATATTATCTGACAAAGTAATTTTTTAGACCATATTGAAATATTAAATCTACAGTCTGTTAGTGTTAGTAAAGCATTCTGAACCACAGTGCTGCTCTGTTTTATCACCTCCTCACCGAAAGGCTTACTAATTTCTAGGATAGGATCATTTTATGTAACTGTTTTATATAGTAGCTGTTTTACTATAGATAGTGGCATTCTATACAAAAAGAACAAGGTTTTTAAAATGTATGCATATGTGTACTTCTAATTGTGTAACCGTATGGGCTGGTTCACACCAGCATCCACGCTCAACCGCACGGCTGCTGGTTTGCGTGTGCCCGAACAGTGCTGATGCAATTGATCGAGCACATCGCACTGGTTTTTTTTTCTGTTAGAACTTTAGTGAAATGTCACAAGTGACATTTAATTAAGTTCTATGGTTGCACTGCGTTGGTGTACTGCGTCTCAATGTGGAGTGCTTGGAAAATAAAGTACTGCATGCTGTACTTTTTTAAAGCACTCACCTCCACACATGGTGGTGTAAACTGTGCCCACCTGTGACAAGGCAAATCGCCTTGTCTTGAATTTGGACTGCGCTGGAATTAACAGCCAGAGCAGCACTAATACATATGGTATAAACGGGCCCTAATTGTGCAGCTGCAATGAAATGACAACACCCTCTGGTCATTAAGAGGTTAATGGATGTTGCATTATTTACATGTGTTAATATGCTGCCCATTAGAAAGCATTCAATAGCAGGCTGCAGAGCAGACATTCCTAGGCAGCCGCAGTGGTACCCAACATCAGATCTGTCTTGTTTGCTCAATAAGTCAACTCTTCAGGGTCAGCCACATCCATCAAATCCCTCCATAGCGAATGCTCACAACACTGTATGTCTCAGCAAACTTTTTTTTTTTTCTAATGAAATAGATTTGAGCTCATCCATCTGCTGTGATAAATGACCAGCTTATTGCTTTTTCACTGCAGATAATTCCATTAGAAACATATTATTCATACACATACAAACGATTCCGCAGGGCTGGAGCAATGAAACGCTCATAACCATTAAAATGCATAACATTTCTGCAATAAATGCTGGAGCATACAAGGCTCATCCTCCTCTATTAATATCATAAATGGCAAACAGAATCTGCCTTTTGGTTGAGCGGAAAATAATTTAAAGGAATGGTGGATGCTGTAACTTAATGGCATCAAATGCTGTGAAAAGCAGGAATATCAGTTTACTTATATGAAATAGCATCTGAATGGAAAGCATGTGTGCATGGTTTGGCAAACAAGTTCTTGTTTTTGTTATTTTTAACCAACTATAGTAAAATTAGATTTGAAATCACCTTTTTTAGGCAGTTCCAACAATTTGCTGTTAGGCAGTTTTTAATACATGAGCCCCATTGACTGGTCTCTGTTAGAGCTATAGCCACCGCTGGTATCCAACACTTCAAAGTGTGTGTGGATGCCTCATCTCCTCATGATTCCACACTCTGGCTATCGGCTTCCTTTAGAGGCTTATCTACAAATTATTTTTTAAAAAGGGTAAATTTTTTAAATTCCTGGAGTTTTCCTTTAAAATAGGCACTGCAATGATAATTCAAAACATTTCCTCAATGATAATACACGGCACTTTCCCTTATGTAGATGGAGGATTGGTCATGGACGGATAACCCAAGCTTTGTTTATCTGATTGGAAAGCAATTGTGATCAGGAAAGATTTTCTATTTCCTGTTGGCATATGTTGCCTGTGAAATTCTGCTGCTTTTTATAGACTGTGAATCATTGATTGATCCATGTGACATTGGCTGAACTGAGCAAAGGTCATCTCATGTCTATGGCCAGTTTATGATGCAGACCACTAAATAAATGTATAAAATACTTTCCCATTCCTGAACTTTAGTTATAGCAAACAAGGATTGCTGCAAACTGATCCACTAATATTAAAGCTGTGGTAAGCTGTCGGCTTGTTGTCAGGCTTCCATGTTGAATGATGGTGTCATGCTCTCCGTAGTATAAAAACAGGACCCAATTCCTTCATGGTCCCCTACCATCTATTCATGCATAGATGATGGTGACGTTCCAAAGGAATAATTTCTTAAGACAGTCAAATATTTATTTGTATTAGTTAAGTAGCCAGTGTGTCCTGGGGATTTCCAATTCACACCTCGGGGGTAACGGATAAAATAATACCCAATATAAATTTATCAGGATACGTAGAGAAGCCAAATGTATAAAATATCACACATGTGAGAAAATGTATTAAATGGGGTTTGTTTTCAAGCCGAAAAAAAAAATCACTATTAAAACAGGGTGAGCACATCCATTTTAGAAAGTTGGACATAGCAAAAAAAATGTATCAAAGTACATAGGCACTGTTATGTGGGGTATAGTATCTAAATGCACAGGTATTTGTTTAATACATTTTAAAAAAAATCAGCACAATGGAATATACAGCAACCACTCAAGTGTAGTGAATGTGACTAGCATACAAGTTGTGATCTAAGGCTACCGTAATGCTTTTGTAGTGCAGTTGTAGTACTGCACGCTTTTTAGATCTGTTTTAAAAGTATTTATATTGGTTACTCTTCATGCTTATGGAAGGTGCGTTTTGTTGGAAGCCAAATCGGAGATACAGAGGGCAGAATTTTATTAATGTACTGCACTTTAAAAACAAAGGTGCATAGGGTGCTTGGCCATATGATGCAAAGTTTCTTATAACAGTCAACAAAGGTATATGTTCTTTGCTTCATTAGAATGGTTGTGCATGAATGCAAAGTAGTAACTGTTTTGCAACCTATGAGTAAGCCACATTGGTGAAATGCATGAGAGGAATCCTTTGATTTGGGGAGCTTGTTTTGTGACGTACACTTGACTTTGGATCAATAAACACTGGACTTGCTGTTTGACACCTGTGAAGTGCGGTTATTTTCTGGTCTTTATATGTACATGGTGAGCAGGCACCTTGTAGTCTGCACCTGCGGGTTTAATACAGCGTGAGCCCGGCTGGTGAATTGGAGCAGTAAGGACTTTTGGATGCTACATGTTTTGCAACCTACTTTCATCATTTATATGATCAAACTCTGTCTCCAAACGTTTGCACTTTAAGGATTAGCAGATTATTTTCGATTTATTGTGCTGTCTTCAAAACCATCATTTGTATGGATAACATTTGCTGAGAATGCTGTTCCAGCAGGTGGGAAAATCATTTTGATCGATACCTTCTTTTTTTCTTTAGTTGGTTGGCAGTTATGTTGTTCCTGTAATAAGATGATTATTGGCGTATTCATTCAAAAAATAAGTCCCAAGTATGGCCAGCATCTTAGCCTGTAGAAATCATTTTTTGGATCATACGCCTAACACATTCTTCAGCTGTGATGTAGGCTAATCTGTCAGTTGTCTGCTGTCATATTATAAGAGAGGTTACTACAAAGGTATTCAGCGGTGTACAAAAAAATGTATTCCTTCTCTGCTCTCATCAGGGAATGTATGCTCTCTAAACTGAGATCAAAGTAGATGAGGCGTTTTACTGATTTCGAAGTCTAAGACCAAAATGAAGAGGATGAAGTATGTTTTTTTCCTGGGAGTTTTGTGTAGAGCAGAATTCTTCCAGGATGTTACAGATCTTTAATGGGTGATTCTTTGCTGATAAGTAGCTTTTATCATGTGGGAATGGAGAACTATCTCACATTCCCATAAGAACACATTTTTTTGTGTGTGAAAGACCCAGTTATTGCAGCAAAAACCAAAAGCCACTCTCAGAAAAAAATGCAGATCCAGGCTCTTAATTGCATAACACGTATCTTCTGCAATAAAACAAACATTTTAAAGGCTTAGTTTGACTTTAATGTTTGTTTTTTTTAAATCCATTGACATTTACATCATACAATGCATATTAAAATGCTGTCTTCCGTTTTTTTTTTTAAATGATGCTAGGTTTTATTAATGCTGCTCCTGTGGCCTCTACCTTCCATCCCAATTACATGGCAGGCCGAACTGAGCATTGAAAATGCAAGCCAGCTCCTCATGAACAAGCACCTGGCTAGGGGTACTGGCTTGCTAACCAAACATGTCCAGTCCACTTTATCTAGCAGCAGCGGCTGAGGTCAACATTCTATAAATGAGAGAGAGGAAGCACACTGTGCATGTGTGGTTAGCCAATAGAAGTTCTTGTTCATGAGTAGCTGGGGCTGCATATCAAATGGTCAGTCTGTCCTGACAATGTAGTTGGGGATGAAGAGGGGGAGCCAACAGAAGCAGCATTAATGCAAGTAAGCATAATTTGTGTGTATATATATATATGTGTGTGTGTATATATATATATGTGTGTGTGTGTGTATATATATGTATGTGTGTGTATATATATGTATGTGTATATATACATACACATACATACACACAGTATGTATGTGTGTGTACATAGATACCCACACAACGATGCTTGGTCCACTATGACTCAGTAGTTGGGTGGCTCTGGAAGTTCATAGCTTATTCTATATTAAGAGACATCCTTTTTGATTTATTTTATAGCTGCTTTTCCTGCTTTCATTTTCATATCCTCTTTTCACTACCTCTTTCTTTATCACGGCATGTACCATATGTCTTGTGCAATAAAATCTGACATGTTTAGGGCCTTGTGTAAAAGGTAGAAACAACAATAGTAGCCAGCCCTTTCTTGCTTTCTCTTAAGTTAACGTGTATGTAAAAGCTAACAATGAACTTCTGCCTTCTGTTCCATTTGCTCTGTTAAATAGACCACTGAAAGCAATTTGTTATATTTGGTTGATAAGTGCAGAAATTCCAAGCTGTTCTGCGCATACTTACTGCATCATCTCAAGGACATCTCCCGGTTCTTATTGTGGACTACAAAACAATTACTCTCTATAGTGTGGAGAGGGAGGAGGGGTTCACTAGTTTAATAAAACAGCTAGACAGTGCCAACACAGTGTATTGCTATTTGTTATTGTGTTGTCAGCCCACAACAGGAAATTAGGACTTGAGTGCATTACTCAGATTCTTTATTTACAATTTTCACACATGAAGCTTAAATTGACCCTGTAATAACCCTGTGGAAGACGTTTTTTATTTACCTGTGCAGTTCTTAATGTGCTCTAGGCACCCTCTCAGTTTGACATCCCCCCCCCCCAACCCCTTAATCAATACTGAGCACTGGAGTGCAGTAGGGACCCAGTTGGGGACTAGACATTCAACACACCAGGAAGTGAAGGCGCTTTAGTCTCCTGTGGGCAGAGTGGGTATGGGAGGGGTAGTATTAACCTTTTATTTTGCAGGGAGGACTTTTCAGGATATTTTAAAAAGTGTCATAGTCACTTCATTTATATAATGCATTCCAAAAGTATTCAGACCTCCTTCACTTTTTTTTCAATTTCGTTATGTTGCAGTCTGATACTACAGTTGTTTAAACTTTTTTTTTCTCTCATTAATCTATACTCGCTACCCCATAATGAAGTGAAAACAGAATTTTAGAAATGTGGTTCCTCCCACTTCTTTCGATCGTTGCTGAGATGTTTCTACACCTTGATTGGAGTCCACCTGTGGTACATTAAATTGATTAGACGTGATTTGGAAAGGCACACACCTCTCTATAGAAGGCCTCATAGCTGCCAGTGCATACTGTATCAGAGCAAAAGCCATGAGGTCAATGGAACTGCCTGCAGAGCTCAGAGACCGGGTTACTGAAAGGCACAGATCTGGGAAAGGCTACTGTAGGTTCCCGAGGGCAGAGTGGCCTTCATAATTCTCACATGGAATAAATTTGGCACAATCAGGACTCTTCCAAGAGCTGGTCGCCCGGCCAAATTGAGCAATTGGGGGAGAAGGGCCTTAGTAATAGAAGTGACCAAGAACCCGATGGTCACTCTGACTGAGCTGTGTGGAGATGTGACAATTTTTCCAGAAGGGCATCCATCACTGCAGCCCCCTGACGATCTGGCCCTTATGGCAGAGTGGCTAGAAACATATGAAAGCATGCTTGGAGTTTGCAAAAAAAGCACCTGAAGGACTCTGACTGTGAGGAACAATATTCTCTGGTTTGATGAAACCAAGATTGAACTGTTTGGCCTCAATTCTAAATGTTATGTCTGTCGGAAAACAGTCACTGCTCATCACCTGTCCAATACATCCCAACAGTGAAGCATGGTGGTGGCAGCATCATGCTGTGGGGGTGTTTCTCAGCAGCAGGGACTGGAAGACTGGTCAGGGTTGAGGGACAGCTGAATGGAGCAAAGTACCGAGATATCCTCAATGAAAACCTGTTCCACAGCGCTCGGGACCTCAGACTGGGCCGAAGGATCACCTTCCAACATGACGACAATCCTATGCACACATCCAAGACAACACAGGAGTGGCTTAGGGACAATTCTGTGAATGTCCTAGAGTGGCCCAGTCAGAGCCCTGACTTAACCCTATTGAACAGAGAGAGACCTAAAAATGGCTGTCCACCGAAAGTCCCCATCCAACCTGACTGAGCTGGAGAGGATTTGCAAAGAATAGCAGAAAATCCCACAATCCAGATGTGCAAAGCTTGTTGCGTCATACCCAAAAACACTCCAGGCTGTAATTGCTGCCAGAGGTGCTTCAACAAAGTACTGAGTAAAGGGTTTGAATACTTATATACATGTGATATTTCAGGTTTTTTTTTTTTCGTTTCAATAAATCCACATTTATTCTAAAATTATTTTTTCACTTTGTCATTATGGGGTACTGAGTGTAGATTAATGAGAGAAAAAAAAAACAATGTAACCTGTAGAATTATGCCGCAGCATAACAAAATTTAAAAAGTGAACGTCTGAATACTTTCTGAATGCACTACCGTATATATATCAGGCCCCGAGCTCTCCTTCCCAATCTTATACTCTTCTGTCCCTGATTCAGCAACATATCACTCACTAGAGTGACAATCTTATCAAAGTCTTTGTTGGGGAGCAGTTTTGGAGGATGGAGACTCTAATGCCAACTTTTGACTATAGGTGTGTTCTAAGCACAGGGGAAAAAATTAGCTTTACCCTGTTAAAATTACTGATTTAAAGGAGAATTATGGGGCTGAGTGAAATACACTCATCCCCATCATTCAAGCCGACCTCTGACAAAGAAGCTATCACAGGTCGGCTCTTGATCTGGATGTGAGCAAAAACATACCGCCAAACATGACTTCCTGATGCTCTCCCTGCAAAGAGTGGTGACTTTAGATAGGCAAAGCCTGCTGTCAATCAGCCAGCGGGGTGGATCTCGACAGTATTGTTGGGAACCATCCCGGCTGTGGCACTCAGTATATAGGGGGCAATAGTCCGCTATATACTGGGTTTTAGGTCACGGAAGGACGTTTGTATATGTCCTCCTGTGACCTTAAAGAGAACTATGAGGAAAAAATGTTACCCCATAGTTCTCTTTAAGTAGCCTGTATCCTAAAATCCATAATTTTTAAGAGTTCTGTACAAAGCATGTATGCCTCTGGTCATTCACCAGGTTCTCTGTGCATGGGCAATGTTGATTTCCCATTGCCTTGGATACGTATAGGTGAGGCAACAGTTAAAATACTGGAGCCCTTTGCCTAATACAGGATTCACAAAACCTTAATCACAGACATTGTGTACTGTATTTATTTGCAGGGGCAGTTTTTGGGATGAAGCCAGTTAACCTACTGGTATGGTTGGGATTATAGAGGAAGTCTGGAGCAAGTGGGGGAAACCCACGTGCAGAGGCAGAAAGAACTCCATGCAGAAAATGTCCTATGGGACAGTCTAGTCTCCCATCCCTGTCTTTTATTTAAACCAGCTGAACTGATTTGTAGTTGAGATCTCTTTTAATATAGTGTTATATACTGTTATGTGATCATTTTAATAAAATGTCTCCATATGTTGCCTTTGGAAGTGCCTCCTTGTTTCCCACATCTGCAGCTTGTTCTCGGAAGTCAGAAATATGATAAAATCTCCATTGAACAGCATGGGAAAGCAGAACTTTCAGACAATTTCTGTCTCAACAAGGGTGAATTGTTCCTCAGGCACTCCTTCGGCAGATGTTCTCAGCTGTCTACAGCTGCTTTCCTTGTTAGATTTGCCCTCCACAGCACAAGTGAAATAAAAGCAGCTATTGATTTTCAAAGATAATATAATAATTATTCCAGATAAATATTTTTACTTTTGTAAAGTTCTGTTGAGAAAACATTGATGCTTTATATCTTTGGTGTGCTGGAGTTCCTAGCAGTCATTCACTTGCAAGTATTTTGGTACAGTTGTCCGTATAAGAAGGCAGTGTCTGGTTGCATTAGGTTACTGTACTTATGAAAAACAGTGTCTGGTTGTTTTAGGTTACTGGACTTCTAAAAGGCAGTGTCTGGTTGGCGGTTATAGGTTTAATTATTTTGAATATACTTTACATTTAGTAGCACAGGCACAAAGATGATCAATAATATGACTCCTAGCAGTGAATTAACACATCACTATAGACTGCCTCAGTGGCTGAATTACTATCGTGGTAGCTCTACCTTCTGCAGTATAGACTAGGCAGTTGATTGCTTTGAGATGCCATGAACACATCAGCCCTGGTTCACACCTAGGCGGCACCATTTTTGCGCGCGTTAGCAGCATGCAGTTATTTGCACACATTTGTAGGCGCGTTTTAACGTGCGTACATGAAGACGCGTGTTATGATTGGCAGCTCATAAACCATTGTGGGCAATGGAAGAACGCACGTATAAACGTGCAAAAACGCTCCTGAAAATGTGCAACATGCTTCTGTCTGGCGTTTTCTGCTAGGCGTTTTTCTGCTCAGGTGTGAACCAGAATTTTTTGTGTTGGGCAGTTAAAAGCGCTTTTCGAACTGCTCAAACGCCTAGGTGTGAACCAGGGCTCAGTGACAAAATCTTAAACTGTAATGAGATGATATAGGCCCCCCACTCCTGAACTTTCATCCTGAAATATTGGTTACCCAGCTGTCGTGCTGATAGGTCCCTTTCACGCAGGCTGATCGGAGCGGTACACATTAGATGTAATTGCTGTGGCATCCATGTATATCCAGTTTACATCCGTTTACATCCAGTGTCCATTTACATCAGATTATGATCTGGTACAATCAGGTCCATCGAAATGGAACTGTGTTCCGTTTGTTTTTCTGGACTTGGCCGGAGTCAGGGGTAACGGGCTATAAACGGACGTCTGTCCATTTAAACCCGGCTGCCAATAGGCTTACATTGGTCATCTGGTCGGGTCCACCTGAAAAACTGACAGGTGGACCCGATTGGACCACCCGTGTGAAAGGGACCTAAGTGGATTTGATATTTCCTGAGACGTTAACCTTAAGCAAGTGTGCATATTTGGATTTATCACTTGCTTGGACCTTCCAGTCTGTATACTTATTTGTTGGACAGTGACACCAAGCAACAATGATTTTCATGGCTCTACCCAGAAAGTGACACTAAACTCAAGAGGTAAATCTTAAAAATACATTCAAATACCTTAACTATTAACAAAACTGTAACTTGTGTATCACATGGCTGTAGATGCTCAAATCATCTCATAATTTGTGCCAACACTGTCTTGAGGGTGGCTACTTTTGTTCCCCATGCTCCCTGTGTGTGTTATAAAGTAGCCACCATTCCAAACTTTCTCCCGTGATGGACTACAATCTCAATACAAATTCGTAAACTAACTGCAAGATTGTAGTCTATCATGGGAGCAAGCTTGGAGTGGTGGCTACTTTACTACACACACAGGGACCATGGGGAACAAAAGTAGCCACTCTCCAGAAGGACAGTGTCGGCACCAATTCAGAGATGATTTGAGGCTCTACAGCCGAGTGTTTTATGTTAATAATTAAGGGCTTTGAATGCATTTTTAAGATTTCATTCTCGAGTTTAGTATCACCCTAATTCCTCTAATTTTTGGGAAATGTAATGTATGAATACCATCTGTTTTTAAGTGCTATGTACTGATTGGGGTTGAGGGCTTTTTGATTCCTTTAGTCCCTTCTTACCATAAGCTGTATGGTTATACTGTGTCAATATTCAGAGCTAATATTTTTTATGTAAAGAGTTAGGCACTTAAGCTGGTCATACACTGGTAGATGAAGGGCTCACACCACCCAAAGTGCATTCCGGTCCGATTCTGGTCGGAGCGCATTGGATCGCATTGCGGCCCGGCTCACTTTGTTATGGGGTGGCAGGGGGCGTGGAGGTGCATTAAACTCAATGTCACCGTAGCTACGCCCTCCAGCCGCAATGCGATCGTCCGCACAGGAACCCAAGGCACATCGTTGTCTGGTCAAAAAAATGCTGCAAGCACTATTTTTTTTTCTGACCAGAACGCAGGCAAGCATTTTTTCTGACTGGACTGCAGGCATAGATGTGCCACATGTTCCCATGCGGCCGATCGCATTGCGGCTGGAGGGCGTGGCTGCAGTGCCATTGAGTTTAATGCCCCACAACAAAGCGATCTGGCCGCAATGCGATCCAGTGCGTTCCGGCCAGAATCCGACCGGTACGCACTGTGGTTGGTGTGAACTAGTCCTAAGAAAGATCTCTTTAATGCCATCAAAGACTTCACGAATGATGCTTGAAATTTTGTTTGATGTTAACATTCGATTTTGGAATTAATAACGTTTCCCAAATAAAAACAACATTCGCCATGCTGCTCTTTTTATTCTTTTGAACACTATGGTCGGAAGCTATCATTGATTTGTACCTATTAGGAAAATAAGCAAACATTCCGAAGCGAATTTGTGTTCAACTAAATTCTGCTGGTGTATGGTCAGCTTTAGGAAATACTTTGTACATCCTACAGCCAGCGGGTGTAAATGCTGGGACCCGTAGTCACTACTTTATTACAGTTAAAAAAGTACAATGTAAACTAGTTAGCTGTGGGTGCAGCTAATTACAATGTAGCTGTTTTTGTCTTTTTACTGTCTAACCCTGATGAACCCTTGTTATCCCGAACTAGCTATTTTCTCACTCTCTTTTCAATAGCGTTTCCTATAGTCTGAATATGAACGTTGTGTTTCATGTTTGTTTTCATTTGTTTTGTTCAGTTATTGTAGTGTTAGCTTGAAGTCAAAGAAACATACACAGACATTTTTATTTAATGTGTAAATGAGTTTGTCACTCTTTGTATCAAAAAGATCATAACAAGCAGGAAGAATCACAGAATACAATTTAGTATGTTATTTTTTTTTCTTGTGTCAGCTTTCCTTTAGAAATATAAATAATTCCTGAAAGGACAAAAGAAAATAGGTAATCTGAGCCACCAAAACAGAGTGACACCACACCCCTGAATATACATATGAAACAAACAAAGAATGGGTCTTTTAAATATATATATAAATACATAACCACATAACCCCTAACAAGGTTATGTATTTATATATATATATATATATTTGTGTATTTTTGTATATTGTTATATGGCGTATATGTTTGATTGTAAAGATGGCCATAGGCATTTATACCCCCGATGTTTAAACATTACAGGCAGCCTCATATCTTCCCGAAGAAGCTTTTTTTAAAGTGAAATGCGTAGAAGGCTGGACCCACAACACATCAATGCAAAACCTCAAAGTTTATTACAAGGACATTTTATGTTGATCTAATATTTATGACCAAAGATGCTTGGAACATTGTGTATGACATTGCCGATGTTAAATATGTGATCGTGGGGTCCAGAGAGGCCCAATGCCCGAAAGTTATTTTAACATTGTATTGAGGGTGGTATTGCTGACCCAATACCAGCAGGCTTATATGTTTATATATATGCTTTTATGGTGTTTAAACAATCTAGATTGGGTTTTTCATGCCTAGAGTGACACCTTAAAAGCCCCATTCTTTCTTGTTTGTTTCATAAATAATTCTTGAAAGACGATACCACCAAAAGAAAAAAGAAAGCATGTTCCAAAATAAAGCATTGTAGGCCCATAGCTGAAATGTGACTATGGCTTCTGGGATATAGCGAGTTAAAATCCAGCGTGGCTTTTTTTTTTTAACAATATCTCAAACTGTGCACATAATTGTTATGTGTGCAAAGTTTGCTAGTGTTTCATTATATGAGAATGTTCCAACATCGAATGACTGTTTTGCATTTTCGGTATAGAAAGCCACCAAACTAAAAATAGTCCTAACTGAAAACAGGATTAGTTACAGTGAGACAACTGTGTAATAGCATTGAGATCAGCATAATAAATGAAGCTTTTTATAAACCACGGCCACACATTGATTACAGTAAGCCTGCTGGATACACAGATCACTATCTATTTGATGAGCATTTTGATGTTGTGTTTATTCTTGCTGATGATATTGAATGTAATTCATATTTTATGCGTATTGATGAGGATGAGCCGTTGTACAGCAGGTGTTTCCCATACTGTTAATGTTGAGTCCCATTAAAGTATTGAAGCATGGCAGCTAACATGTACAGAATGTCAGAAATAGCCCCTAGAAGATATGGCTGGAGACCTACTCAAGTATGGCGATGTACTAATTACAATAGTCAGTCATATTAGTGACATATAAAGGCAGCAGTTGGTAGCGCATCCCAAACAGGGGTTGCACTATCCAACACACCCATAAGTAACATTTATGTAAATCAGCCTTAACTTTTGACCCACCTGTTAGAATCCATACCTGCAGAAAATCTAAATATAATCAATTATCGCAGTCATTATTTTTTGGCTCATTATTGTTGAAATGTTTCATGAATGTAGTAATTCATAATACCTACCCACAATATTCTTCTTCTATTCTTGATAAGGGGAATGCTTGCTGATGTGTATGTACAGAAAAGTTCAGTGTTAAAATGAGCTTTGATGGGCATGAAGACTCTCACTCATCTGTGTTTCATGTAGAGCACAGTTTGCATTCACTACAGAGGTGAAAGAAACCTTTGGTTACTGTATGTAGTGCATTTGTAAGAGTTCTGGTATGGTTATGCAGTATGATCAGAGTGGGCCCCTGGGTTCAGTTTTTGTTGGGATCTAAGGGAATGTCTGAGATAATTCTAGCTCCTTCTGTCTAGCAGCATAGTCTGCCTGCTGCAGCTCCCTTTTTTTTCACAAAGCCAAGAGCAATAATCTTAGATGTCAACTTAAAAGTATATGTAAAGCCAAATTATTTTTGGATAGAATAAGGAAGGGTTAAAGCTGCTGTTGATTTTTGTCTTATTAGAGAGATTTCCCTTCAGTCCCTGTCCTGTAGACTTTGACGTGAGAGGATGTCTTTCCAATGTGAGGGAAATCCCCTTTTAGAGGAAAAAACTTCCAGTGGGGAGACCCTCTCCTGTGACCGCTCTCTATTCCTGGTCTGGTGGCAACTAAACATTTTGGTTTTACTCTTTTTTTTTTTTTTTTTATTCCTGGTGATCTGATTGGTTGCAGTTACTGTTCAACCGGGTTAGTCATTTTTAATTATTTTTCAAGTGCTGGTAGAGCCACCCATGGCAGTCAGGCTGAAATTTGAGCAGTGTATGTCTAACTTTAGACTTCAGACATGTTCAACTCTCCTGTGATGGGGAACTATACATCTCCCCCCTCCCCATGAAGGTGGATAGTTTACTTTTTCTTGGAGAACCTCTTTTGAAGTACAGATGGACTTTAGACTTCCAGGAATAACAACAGCAAAACCATGGTAGCTGGACTCTTGGTGGTACGCACAACAAGGCTATGACAGGTGTGGACCCGTCTTTGTTATTGCATAGATTTCTTCTAGATATGTTGATCCAATCAAACTACGTTAATTAACAAAGTTCTTCTTAAAGGAGAACTATGACATGAGTGATTTCCACTCACCTCATAGTTCTAAGCCGACCTGTGACAATGAGACTGTCACAGGTCGGCTCAGTAGATCGGGAGGTGAGGGAAAACATACCGGGTTCCCTCACCTCTCGATCCTGTCACGGCTCTCTGCCGTGACAGGGGGAGGGGCTGGATTCCCCTCTCACCGCTCCGATCTGCCAGCGCTGACTGGCGGAACGGACGGGGGAGGGGGCGGGTACAGCTGGCTCTGCCTCTAGATAGGCAGAGCCAGCTGTCACTCACGCAGCTGGGCGGATCCCGTCATCTAAGTCGGGATCCGCTCCAGGTGCGGCGTCTCAGTATACCGCGAGCTGTAGCTTGCGGTATACTGAGCTTAGGGTGACGGGAGGATGCTAGTTTGTCCTCCCGTTACCCCAAGGAGAACTATGGGGAAAAACACTGACCCCATAGTTCTCCTTTAAGGGCAGCATGACACTAGTGAACGGAGTTGAATTCTCTGATCACTGCTACTGGTATGAAGAGGAGGATACAGGGACATATGTATACATTGTATTTTTAATTATTTAGTGGGGCTCACTTTTATTTCTTTAAGAATCCTTTGAAAGGGCTATATATTGGGCCACCTTAGCAAAGGGAATGAAAACATGGATATAATCATTGTTTTTTGTTTTTAGAAATATAAAGAAGCTTTTGTGTTATTTTAGGACATCCTCAGTATTTGCTTTACATGAGCAAATATTGTGAGATCAACAATAAAAATAGATGTTTCAGTGTTCTAATATGTGATTGTATAGCATTTGCATATTGAGGTAAAGGGATAATCCTAATTCTGCTTTTCAGGTATACATTACAGTACATTTATAACAGAAGAGTCCTTGTCTTTATGTAGATCACCAGGAAGGGGTATGGACATATGTACGGTGACTGCTGACTGGAATACTTCAGGATCACGTACAAGCTTTTTGAATGGACGATGGGATTTGCTAAAAGACCTGAATTCATAAACCTCTGTAAGTCTTCACAAGGTACTCGGCCTCAGCCAGTGTCTGTATACATAGCAGGTTTGTGGGTGTGAATACAGGTGTGTAAACCTCTAAAGCCACATGGCTATAATCGGTCTGAACAAAGTCCTTTCATATCTGTTTATGTAGCCCTTATAGCAGAGGTGTCAAACTCAAATACACAGTGGGACAAAACTTAAAAAATGCTCCAAGTTGAGGGCCAGGCTGGTTCACACTGTATAATACCGTGGTCTATACAGTATATCACACAGTATAATACAGCAGCATGTACAGTATATCACATAGTATAATAACAAAGCCTGTACTTTTAATTATTAAAAAGCATGATACATATTTACAATAAAAATTTTTTTTAACTTTACTTTCCCTTTAAGAAATAGCCTAAATATTTAATAAAAGACAAAAACAGACATTAAATAGTGCAGTGCATTTACAACAAAAGAATTTACTTACGATAAAGTTTTTCCATCTGGTGCCCGCTTCTGTGGATTCTTCCCCTGACTGCTCTCTGTCGTCTGTGTTGGATCCTGATTCCCGCCAAGGAGTACCTAACGTCATCTGGACTGAACCTTGGGACCTCTCGGTCACCTCACCTCGCGGCCACACCTCCCTTGTCACCCTGTGCTGCTGACAGGCTGCCTGCTGGGTAATGCAGTCCTCTTCCCGGAAGCAGCTCTCCGGCTCCTCAGTCCCATGAAGATCACTGCGGGCAGCGTGAGAGAGCTGCGGGCGGGCAGGGCCAGATCTAATGATAATTAATTATCAGGCGGGCCAGAGATAATTCCGTCGTGGGCCGGTTCTGGCCCGCGGGCCTTGAGTTTGACACGTATGACTTATAGGAACACTGGAGCCTCAATAATCTAATTTTCTAATGTGTCTAATTCTTTAATGTGTCGTGTGCACAAAACCAGTAGATAAAGGAGAGGTACAGTATATTCATTAGTATTTGGACCCTCTGACCTCATGGTTAGATGCAACTGAAGACAGTTACATTTGCACCCCCTTTATGCCTTAAGATGTTGGTGCCTCCTTATTCTTGATGCCAATGGAAAAGACTGGCCAGAGTGGTGTGAAAACCTCGTCCAATCACTTCTGATACCCTCAAGATTAGCCAGTGCTGGAGCTGCCTGCTTGGCCCTCCTCTCTTTTCGCGTCTTTTAGATATAAACATCTAAACTCACTACACCCAACTGTTCCCTACTGATGCAGCAAGCAGAGAATCTTGTTTGAAGGTGTCTGGATTGAGCCTGTTAGACTATCCTTGCATACCTATGGCCACCTTTAGATGAGTGTGAAGTAGGGCTGCAGGAAACGATTATTTTCATGATCGATTATTTAGCCAATTAGTACGTTTGATCTGATTTTTTTTTTTAAAAAGCATTTTTAAAATAAAAACGCTCCAGTGATGGACTACTAGTTTGTATTGAGATTTTTGTCCATCACACAAGTGAGCTTGGAGCGGTGGCTACTTTACAACACACACAGGGATCATGGAGAACAAAAGTAGTCACCCTCCGGAAGGAAGGACAGTGTATAGCAATCAATGTAGAATGTTGCCGGGTATGGAGAACTACAAATCCGAGCAATACATTATACAGTGCAATGCAGATTCAGAATACCACCAGCTATATAGGAATATACATCCCTGCAATACATTATACAGCACAATGTACCATCAGCTATAGAGGAATAATTTCTGGATTCACATTAGTAAAGACATTATTGTTCACTTGGGATTTATATTCCACGCACATGTACTTGAGCGCACACAGCACAATTACTTCAGGAGTCACAGCAGCCCCCCCGTGTACAAACAGTATACAGTAACCACAACCGGAGCCGCGGCAAATTAGCACCTAGTTCCCCGGCATCTCACCTGATGAGCTGAGCCATCCTCCCCCGCCCGCTCCTTGTGTTCGCTTTACGAACACATTTCCCTGTACTTCCACGACATCTTACCTGCTGAGCAGTCCGCAGTTCCACAGCAGCTTTCTTCCCTGTGATGATCGTGGTGTGGGCGTGTTTGTTGGCAGCTGCTGCCCTCTTTCCGCCTGCTCCTCCTGGCTTCACCCTAACAAATCTCCGTCTCCCTGTGACGATCGTGGATGGTGTGGGCGGGTCTGGCAGCGGCCGCCCCCTTGATCTTGAGAGCTGGGTGAGGCAGGGAGGAGAAGCAGCATGCGTGGAGCCGCGAGCAGGGTAACTAATCAAATGCCAACTAATCGATGATGGAAAACATTGACAACGTTTTCCATCATCGATTGTAATCGACTTGTAGTTGCAGTCCTAGTGTGAAGGAATACTCTACTAATCTACCTTAAAAGTTGTTGATTCAGCAATCCTCTATCTGTGCAGGGTATGGAAGGACAAATGCTGTGATACTGTAAGAAGCCTACCTCGTTACGTCCCGGGATCACGATCCGAGACCGCGCATGCGCACAACATGCTGTAGCGTCTCCTCGCGGCGCACGTCGACCCTCGGCTGCTCCTCCTCCTGGCGCAGGCGCACAAGGCTCCTTAAGACGGGGCCAAACGAATCTTCAGCGTCCTACTGTTTGCAACAGTGAACGCCGAAGATTCACACTCTGCAACCGCAGACCGCAACGACCAGAGACCAACACCTCACAAACCCCACTTACGGGGGTAGCTCTAAGGAACTTCAGGAAAGGACTTTTGAGATTGCCGCCCAGGACGGCTAGAGAGTTAACTGCTGTGCTCACCACCATCAGCCATAGGAGACATCCATGAGTAATCTTCCCAACCGCAAGTACCTGGGGGCATTGTTGCCATTGACATTGTAGTATCCATACTTACGCCGGGACTGTTTATCCCTTATTGTATGACCCATGGAATAACCGTATAACTTGCTCATAGTCTAAGGCCCCGTTCACACCTTTCCATTTTGTCGGGCGTTCAACGCTCTATGAACGCTCTACAAAACGTACAACCATGAAAATCCCATTGTTTTCTATGGGCATGGTTCACACCTTTCCGTATTTCCGCCCGTCTGAACGCCCTACAAAACGGCTGACGCCCAAACAAGTACATGTGCTTCTTTGGGCCGTTTTGGAGGGCGTTTTCCATTGGGATACAGCCAAGCAGCCTTCGGAATCGCGCGATGGTCGCGAATCGCGGTAAAAAAACCGTGTGACGGTCGCGCGACAGACGTGCATACGTAAAACGCCTAGGTGGGAACCCAGAGTAAATCCAGCTGACTGTCAGTATAAGGAAGTTACTTGTCTCTCTTAAGGTGCCCATACACCTTACGACCATCGCAAGACTTTTGTCTTGCGATGGTCGTATGCTTCTTGAAAGCCCGTACGATCTGCCCACCACGTACACTGGGGTTGCGTGTGCAGTACCAGGTCTCACCACAGTACAACCCAGCAGACGTTAACCCTCTCTTCCCTATTCATTGCAGTTAACATACACAAACTCTCACCACGGTTTACATGATGTTAGAGGTCTCCTATATTTCTCTACGTTACTAAGTGAGTAAATTGAGACCACCAACTGACCAAACCGCAAGGTACCCTCTCCGGAGTTGTGCAGAGACGTTACAGATATATGTATCGGTACTACATTATGATTATTATTATTATTACAGGTATTTATATAGCGCCGGCAATTTACACAGCGCTTTACATAGCACACATTCACATCAGTCCCTGCCCTCAAGGAGCTTTCTGTCTTAGTATGGTCCCACCATTGGACAGCAGCACTGTCACCCTGTGAGGAGGGTAGTGTTACATACTCTAGCAGATTTAGATGAAATTGATGAACAAATTAAATCCAAACTCCAGCTAACACTTTTTTAGCAGTTTCATTTTTTTAATTTTATTTCTTTTGGGTAAAGGTTTTACATAAATGAATAAAAGCTGACCATTGTAAGCACCCCTGTCAGTGTTAAATGGTATATCTCAACTCTCTATCTGCCACTTTTGCTGAACAGTTTGGCCTGTTAATGGAAGTTGAAACATGACAGACCTACTTACCTGGCTCTCCAGGTGAAAATAAAGGGAAATAAAGTAAAGAAAACTATGGCAGCCATCACATATAAGGAGTGGTAAATGCAATATATTATATTTTTGCTTCTGGGTTTAGATACACTTTAATGCCAACTATCCTAAATACTATATTTCCACCTGACAAGGTTTCCCATTCCAACAACCACTATATTAGTTAGTAGAATTAAACTGCGATTAGTTAGATACCAAATATCATATAGATATGAAGTACATCGCTCTTAGGGGGTCTGATTTTGTCGCAGTAGTCTTTGTGGCCTTGTAATATAGGGGTATTTTAGTGTCTGATCGGCAGTTTCATTTACATTATAGCGACCACTTTTGTAACTCTATCACAGCAGGAGTTATGGATTATGTATAATGTAATAAGGTAGAAAAAAAAATCCAAACTCGGCATGTGTATTCTGCTCTACCAGACTATTTACTGCAGACCATGTGTGACAGAACTCATTGGGCATCCTTGGCAGACCCTGCTAGTGGAGGTTTATGACAGGTCTGCATTCCATCTAACTTTATCTGTTGTGCGTCAAAATTGTCTTAAGCTGGGCTGTGTTCTGTCAAAGATTTCACCTTCTATGAATGCCTATAAACCGACATTAAATTTAAATCTGACTGTTTTTGTTACTTGTAAATTTTGAAGAAAATTAGGGTGGCCCCATATTCAGTATGACTCCCCTAATCTCCCCACACAAGTTGGTTTTTTTCAGACCTCACAATCCTCACAGTGGTGCTTAACAGAAGTGCCGGGTTTTTTTTTTGTCCTTCACAACTAGCAGTGGGAGGGAAGGCCAAATTAGTATATGCAGCTGGGGTGGTTGGCAGTTAAAATGGAATGCCACAAAACAGTGTTTTTTAGGGGCAGCACAAATCACATGTTACCTCCAAAGATGATCATCCTATGCTCCAATGACTGCTGCCTACTGCCTCTATTCAATGCTTCCGCTTCCTCGACTCAATGCTCTTGTTCCAATGCTCCACGTAACAAAACATCATGTATTCTGTTCACAGAATACAAGGTATTCTATGAATGGACGATGGGAGGGGCAGATGAACCGCCATTTTTTATCCACCATGATGCTGCCACGATATGCCAGGAGCAGGTGTAGGAAAAAAAAACAAATGCTAGTTAAAGTTCATGATTTCCATATATGTGGATGATGATTATGTTGATAATTATATTTTCAATAAAGCTATCAAATCTGAAGAAGATTTTTTGAAGTAGACATTATCAGGGTCTGGCCTGGAAAATCCAATAGTCCCAACTTATTTCTAGTTTGGAGGAGGGACATTTCACAACAAGCTATTGCTCCAGGTAGCTGCTGTTGCATTTGTAAAACCACAGCAATAAAAGGTTTGGGAGGGGGGTTTGGAAATTTTCATTAAAGTGTTTCTCAATATATACAGTATCCAAGAAAAGGTCTAGTTCCATTTAAAAATGCATTGGGACTTAATTTACAGTAAGCCAAATAAGTGAAGCGTTGCTGCCTTGGAACTAGTGTATGGTCCTTTTACATGATGTTTTAAATTCTGTACAGTTCTTCACGAAGTTGTGGGTGTTATAAGTTTATTGGATATTTATTCATGTGCTTTATGGGCATTTGAAACTCATTGTTTATTAATGTAATGATTTATTCATTAGTGATCATTATTCTCTTCATTCTGCATTCTGGCTTAATGCCGGAAGCTCTCGCGTAGCTCAAAGTAGACACGTTATACTCTAAATATTTCCTGTTTGTGGGTGATAAGAAAACAAAATGTTTTGAGAGACTTCAAACTGTTGTAAACCTTCATTAGTAAATATATATCAAGAATGCTGGTTGGCTTTTGCTGCTTGATTACTAAAGAGCAGTCATCTGGAAGAAGTAGCTGGTATTCCACATGTGGTTTCTGCACCTCCTAATTGTGCCATTTTCTCAATGGATATCAAAGCTTGTAGCCAATCGTTTTTTGTGGTTTTTTTTTTCTATTAGAGTTCTATTACACCCATTGGCTTTTTCCGTAATAAAAAGGTTAAATACAAACCAATCTGTATACATATTCATAGCCTCTAACTTTTCCTCATTTCAAGGGACTGTCCCTCTATTGGAACCAATGCCCCCCTTTCCTCCTCAGCTGTCCACCCTTTAGGCCTGATGTATAAACCTCTACAAACTATGTTATATTATTTAACTATGAAAAGTTTTACACTGTACTAAGCCTTTCATCCAGTCTCACAATTAACACATTGTTTGTTTATTTATATTAAGGCTTTTAATACATGTTTATAGGTAATATTCGAGTAGCCCAACATAAGGATGATAGCAATATTAAATGATGTGTTACATAATCTAATACAAGTCAGCTATAAGGCACATAAGATTTATTTCAGTAATCTTTGTAATGCATTTGAGATGTCATCTTGTCATGTGTAAATTGGGCTCAAGGAAAGCACAGGGTAGAGAGGTAGAAAGGTGCATGGGGGTGAAGTAACTAAGCGTGCAGGGTCTGCGACTGGGGAGAATATGCCGTAGAAGCGGGGTTCACTACTAGCTAGAGGTTTAACAGGCGGCAGTCGGAGTTCGATGGGAAGTGTTGTTGAATCCACGGGAACCACACTTTTGCAAGGAAGCCATTGGGTCTTTTAGTATCTTTTTAGGTTTTGTCATCATCCAAATGACTTCATATGAGTTTAAGTTGTCTAATTTCCAGGACTAGGCTATGACTTGCTTTGTTGCAGTAAAAAAAAAATATCATTATTTTGAACTGAGAATGTGTGAACGAACGTTTGTACAAAAAATCCTAAAAATGTTGCTGTGAGGTCTATGGCAAAAATAATACATTGTTTATTATTTTTTCCCATGGTTCATGTATCTTGGGGTGTGGCGGGATGTGTCCTTTGTCTACATACTTTGTGTAAATTATGTAATTCTTTCCTATCTCATAAATGTAAAAAGGTTCCTATTTCACAGGTCTGACTTCAGCAAACTGAAATCTGGTTGATATGGGTTTATATAAGATGTATATCATTTTTATGTTGCCCTATTAAAATAGCTTTATTTTAAATTTGGTTTACAACTAAAACCGGTTTCAAGACACTGGCATTTGGCCTGCGCTGCCACCCACGAAGGACTTAAAGTCTTATCATGCCCTGCCAAGCAGAGGCAGACACTTTCTTTGTTCTTTTCCTACCTTGTGGTAACTTGCCAGGTAGTATCCGGGAAAACGCTATGACTAACTGGAAGGACGCAATGTGATTTTACAGATAATGTTAAAGAAAAACTCAGCGTTGCAATATTATTACCTGGAAACACTTCCACTTTTCTTTCTGTCTGGGTATTTAATTTGATGGTATATATTTGCATTCAATATGTGCAAAGTGCTAACACACAGTGTAGAGGTCTGGCGGTCTTTTGCTTCTTAAATGTGCGCAGCTGTTGGATTTTTGTTAGACAAATCAATGTTTAGGTTTTTGTGCTTAAGCAGATGTTTGCTACCATTTGACAGTGGTCACCAGCTGGGAGGTGATGTATTTGATCACCAGTGCCATCACTGTGACTAAGACTGTTAGTATATAAGCCTGTATAGGCACAAAGATTTACATCTGCACCTTCATATAGAAAAGCACACATTGTCTGGGCCTCCTGTTAGCCATCACAGTCCCTTCTATTCAATAAAAAAAAAAAAATTAAAACTGTACACCCAATTAAGAAGACTCAGTTTGTGAACATGCGAAATCAATGACTGCTTGAGCCATTATTTAATTTCAGAATAGCTTGCCAAATAGTGCGTATGAGCTGGAGTATTCGCATAATCTCAAAGAAAATATGTTGCATAAGGAACAAGGTCAAAAGTTGTAAAGTAAGATTGAAACCATTTAGAAATAGTTTTTTACTTTTTACATTTCCTTGTAGAACAATTATCATTCTTAGGTGTCTTTGAACGGAATCTTCAACCAGTTGCATAGCTAAAGACTAGAAATGCACCGATACCATTTTTTAAAGACTGAGTAAGAGTACTGATATTTTTTCTCAATTACTCGCCTATACCAATTAGCACTACTTTTTATTTTAGTGTCGTGTGACATTTTTTCTAAAACAATACAGACTAATGATTTTAGGACAGTGATGGAGCACCAGGGCCTAGTCACAGCTGCAACCGCTGTGACCCTCGTAGTTCTGCCACTGACTCCAAGCTGTAGAGGGACTACAAACCTCATCAATCCATTACACAGCAATGCAGAATACCACTAGCTAGAGAAAACTACAAATCCCAGAAATCCATTACACAGCGATAGAGGACTACAAATCCCAGCAATACATTATAGAGCAATGCAGAAAAATATGAAGCTACATACTCTGTGTTGCTCACCAGGGCTGTGCAGGGTCTGACCAATGCTTTTCTGGGTCTCAAGCGGGTTTGCGGGGTCTGATCAGGGCTGTGTGCGGTCTCACTAGGGCTGTGTGTCTTCTCACCAGGGCTGTGAACGGGGTCTCACTAGGGCTGCATGCAGTCTCACCAGGGCTGTGCATTCTTACTAGGGCTTCATGCAGTCGCACCAGGGCTGTGCATTCTCACTAGGGCTGCTTGTGGTCTCACCAGGCCTGCGTGCAGGCGGGAGCAGTCTCACCAGGGCTGCGCGTGGCTCTCGCTATGGCTGTGCTGTCTCACCATGGCTGCATGCGGGTCTCATCAGGGCTGTGCAGGCAGATGTGGGCGTCGGGTCTAACCACTGCTGTGAGGGCAGAAGGAAGGAGGAGATGTATTGCTGGACCGGCACTGTAAACAGGCGCCACGAAGGTCCATGTAAGGCTGCCGTGAGGTCCCCAGTAAGCGTGGGACCTACCGGCAGCCGGATCCATGTAAACAATTGAAAGCACCGACATATGCACTTAGTATCGGTGCATTTTCATGAAAATTAATATTTGTGAAATTGCTTAGTATCGGTGCATCCCTACTAAAGAGGTAGTGGCCCAGATGCAGGTTTTAAACTGATCATCCCCATTGCAATTATGAAGATAAAAGATCGGCAGAGAACATCAAGCAGCTAAAGAGCCCAAACTTCTTACAGAGAAACTCCAGATGACTGCCAGTGAAATGCTGCCCCATACATCATCTGCACTAGTCAGATCACATGACCAGTGCAGAGGATGCATGCTGACATATCACTGCTTTAGTCATCGGGAGTTCTCCTATCATCTGTAGGTAAATCTCTTTTTGGCGTGCAATGCCACTGTAGGTAAAT
>NW_017306557.1:128059-130010 GCF_000935625.1 Nanorana parkeri
GACCGTGGTTCCTACGACAATGTCTCCCAATTTCAGCATTGCTCTGTGCTTGGGCATTTTTTTTCAGGAGCTTGCAACCCAAGTAAAATATATGTTAGCATTATTATGGACACTTATCAAATGATAGAAAATATGCTACTTTAGCAAGTGCTCTGTACCTGCTGACATATTCTCTTTTAAAGCAGATATTAAACGATATTGTATATTTGAGCTATTTTGGATCCCTACCACTCCGCTGCCTGAAACCTAAACTGCGGAGGATAGTTGCATCTTGCCAACCTGCCCAGTAACCCTAAGCTCCCTCCAGCCACTGGGACCCTAGTACAGCCAAAGTGGTTGTGCGCTTATTCTCTGTCAAAAGAAGACAGTCGGACGGAGGCAGGCAATCGGTGGCTATATCTGAACACAAAATCCTCTAATTGACAGAGACCGTTTACCACGGTATGATGCCTATATTTGGGTTTCAGCAGCTGTAGAGAGTCCAGGTTAGAATGACACATTTCTTAGTGGTTTAGGCTATCGGACAGCATGCAGGTGCAAATAGGTTAGGTTTACAATTCGGTTTAAGTCTGCTTTAACTGATAGACAAATTTTTCATTAGGCATTTCCGTATGGTTAGTGTATTACACTATAAGAGTTAGAGAAGAGGTCTTCTGCTAGTTTGCCTGAAACCACAAAAATATAGTGGTCTTTCTGCATCACTTATTGCAGAGGTGGACAAATTAATATGGAATTCAGGAGCCAGTGTGGCCTATTCAGGAGACACAGTATTTTTCTTTTAGAAGCCAGCTCCATTGACAACGACTAGAGAAAATCTCAAAAGTGCATTGTCTATAGGCTCCTGGGATTTGTCTAGCCCTGCCTTATTGAATTCTTGGATTTGTGGTTAAAGATGCGTGTACCTTAGTAACATGCTCTTGGTCATGAAGTATTAAAGTTAACGGTTAGCAGGGACTTTATGCAACATATTACCTGTGGCTGACAATTGATCCATACAAACACAGCAATGATAAGATTGTAGATTAAGACCCACACAAGTTTCTACTGCACAAGATCTGAGTCTCATGTGTCTGCTGTCCTAAATAAAGATTATGGAACTTGAATTAGTAATGTTGTGTCATGGGAATGAGACTACAATGTTTGTGTGCCTGTGTTGGGAGGAAACATTTGATGTGTTCGGATATGCCATTTGGTTTTCCGATGTACCAAGTTGTCAGACATCTGGGAACTGCATCTCAATGAGCCGCTGATTGCCAGCACTGTGAGCTTTTGTCAGTTCCCATGAGTCAAGTTCACCAGGAAATACACAACAGAGAGCTGTCAACTCCTTCTCTGCCAAAGACCCATGACCAAAGCTGGCCCCATGCACTGACAGCAGAGGACCACAGAGAAGTAAGTGCTCTGCAGTTATAATGAGCAGTCCTAATGAAACTTGATGGTTGTTGCTTCAAAGATCTGAAATAATCTGATTTCTAGTTGCCTTTTCTTGGGGGATATACAGTGGGGCAAAAAAAGTATTTAGTCAGCCACCAATTGTGCAAGTTCGCCCACTTAAAAAGATGAGAGAGGCCTGTAATTGGCATCATAGGTAGACCTCAACTATGAGAGACAAAATGAGAAAACAAATCCAGACAAATCACATTGGCTGATTTGAAACTAATTTATTTGCAAATTATGGTGGAAAATAAGTATTTGGTCACCTACAAACAAGCAAGAGTTCTGGCTCTCACAGACCTGGACCTTCTTCTTTAAGAGGCTCCTCTGTCCTGCACTCATTACCTGTATCAACTGTTCAAACAGGTGCCATTGATACAGGTAATGAGTGCAGGACAGAGGAGCTTCTTAAAGAAGAAGGTACAGGTCTGTGAGAGCCAGAACTCTTGCTTGTTTGTAGGTGACCAAATACTTATTTTCCACCATAATTTGCAAATAAATTTGTTCCAAATCAGCC
>NW_017306557.1:131436-146841 GCF_000935625.1 Nanorana parkeri
ATTGTGCAAGTTCTCCCACTTAAAAAGATGAGAGAGGCCTGTAATTGGCATCATAGGTAGACCTCAACTATGAGAGACAAAATGAGAAAACAAATCCAGACAAATCACATTGGCTGATTTGGAACGAATTTATTTGCAAATTATGGTGGAAAATAAGTATTTGGTCACCTACAAACAAGCAAGAGTTCTGGCTCTCACAGACCTGGACCTTCTTCTTTAAGAGGCTCCTCTGTCCTGCACTCATTACCTGTATCAACTGTTCCAACAGGTGCCATTGATAATTTATTTGCAAATTATGGTAGAAAATAAGTATTTGGTCACCTACAAACAAGCAAGAGTTCTGGCTCTCACAGACCTGGACCTTCTTCTTTAAGAGGCTCCTCTGTCCTGCACTCATTACCTGTATCAACTGTTCAAACAGGTGCCATTGATACAGGTAATGAGTGCAGGACAGAGGAGCTTCTTAAAGAAGAAGGTACAGGTCTGTGAGAGCCAGAACTCTTGCTTGTTTGTAGGTGACCAAATACGTATTTTCCACCATAATTTGCAAATAAATTTGTTCCAAATCAGCCAATGTGATTTGTCTGGATTTGTTTTCTCATTTTGTCTCTCATAGTTGAGGTCTACCTATGATGCCAATTACATGCCTCTCTCATCTTTTTAAGTGGGAGAAATTGCACAATTGGTGGCTGACTAAATACTTTTTTGCCCAACTGTATTCTTACATCACACAGTAAGAGTTGCAGAGCCAGTTAGATTTGGGTTCCTTAAAGATCCCTTCTCTTAAAGGTTGCACATAATCTTTCATCTTCATTCACAAAGGAATTGGTAAAGAGCACACTTTACCTTTTATTGGTCACACTTTACCTGTCATTAACATAACTTTTTAAAAGTAGGTTCTGGTCCTAATAGCAGGCACGCCAAGGTAACTGCACTTAACTGTATTAGCAAAAGCATCTGTTCATGCTCCTAGGGTCTCTGAACCATCCTAACCTTATACTACTACCGACTTGTAGCCAAGTCAAAGATATGGCCCTGGCGCTACGAAAACCTGCTAAAAGGAGTTTGCATTGTACTGTGAGTGGCAGAGGGATTACCAGAACTAAAATATGGCACGCATTTGGGTTAGTTTAATTTTTTCAGTGCAGGTTTTAGGAGTGGTATATTCCGATTGGGTATTTACATTCAACACATACTATTTTTCCGGTACATTTATGGTTTCACTTTTGTTTTACAGTGCTGGGGTCTTTGGTTCAGCTCCTAGCATCACTATCTGCACAGAATAAGTATGTGTGAGTTTCTTCTCCGTACTCCAGCTTTCTTCTGCAGTCCAAAACATTTGCAGCTCACAAAACTGAACTTGGTGTATATGTGCAAAGGTGTCTCCTGCAGATAGATTTCAGCTGTTTAGGTTTTCAGTTATACAAAAAGGTTCTATCCGATGACACCATTGTTTGGTTCTGTAATGGCTGTGGCACTTGCTAGATTGGGATGTTTTTAATAAAATTCAGTGTTTTAGTATTACTAGTGGAAATGGCTCTGTCACTGCTCCAACTGTGCTGAAACTCAACCAATGGTAAAGGAACAGCGATGGAGCAACGTATTTCTGGTTCTGGTAGTAAGGGTGTGACTCGAGCATAATGCAAATTGTATTTTAGAAATTCTGTCACTGCCAAATGTCACCAGCTTGCTTGACATGGGCACATTAATATAAGAAGCCAGCATGTAGTTCAGCTTACCAGTATCGACACGAAACTGAATTGTATGTTTGTGGTTGATGTAGCCCATAAAGTGACTCTGTCACGAAAATAAACATGGCCATGAATTGGCACTTCCGGGAGTGTCTATCTCATGAACTCCTGCAGAGCTTCCTGATTCCTTCCCCTCGTTACTGAATCCTGTAGTGATATGAAGATTCCAGTGATCACTGCTGGAGACCTGTAGATCAATGCTCCTGTGAGTGTTGATTCCCGCCGAAGACCTCAGCTGGAGTGGAGCATCATTCGACGGGGCTTGCAGCAGAAGAGGAATGTACTGTATATGTTTCTTCTGTACTAGTAAAGCATTTGTGCCCATTTTCATTTTTGAAAAAGCGTATCCAAAGCGGCACTGTGATTTGAAACACGGATTCATTCAATGAGCTCACTTGCTTCAGCTAGGCTGCTCACATCAAACAAGGATCCCCTCCAGTGGATACCAGATAAGTCACTCAAAGCATGAAAATACAACAGGAGCACCAATCCAAACGTGTAAAGAGTCCAAAATGCTTGAATGGCTCTTAAGTAAATGCTTGCATTGAGCAAGCTAGAATCACGGCAAAATCCGCTCCAAAAAGGCTCCTGCTGTAGCGACGCACGACCGGCGACAGCGACGGACAGAGCCCCATTGCCATGCATTGGAGAGGGATATCGCGCAGTAAATAGCCACGATATCGCAGGAATTACCGCATGATAAATCGGTCAGTGTGAATGGGGCCTAAAGGAGGTGAGTGCTTTTCACTCACCTCACAGTTCTAGCCGACCTGTGACAATGAGACTGTCACAGGTTGGCTCAGTAGATCGGGAGGTGAGCGAACACATACTCTCACCTCTCGATCCTGTCACAGCTCTCTGCCATGACGGGAGGGGCTGGATTCCCCTCTCCCCGCTCTGATCTGCCAGCGCTGACTGGCGGAACGGATGGGGGAGGGGGCCACGGTACAGCCGGCTCTGCCTCTAGATAGGCAGAGCCAGCTGTCCCTCACGCAGCTGGGCGGATCCAGACATAATTGTCGGGATCCGCTTCAGCTGCGGCGTCTCAGTATACCGCGAGCAGTAGCTCGCGGTATACTGTGGCGTCTCGTATACCGCAAGCTGTAGCTCGCGGTATACTGAGCTTAGGGTGATGGGAGGACGCTAGTTTGTGTTCTCCCGTTACCCTAAGGAGAACTATGGGGAAAAGCCTTAACCCCATAGTTCTCCTTTAAATGGGGGGGTGCATTGAGGAACCTGGCCTTGGGGCAGCAGAGAGAGTAAATCCGGCCCTGCTAATATTGGTAGATGGCATTGGATGATGACTTGTTGCAAAAAGATCTTGAACACCGGATAGATACATTGTTGGATTCTTGACACATTATAGTTACATGGATTATCAACTTCCAACAATGTATCAGGTGCTGAAGATCTTTTTGCAGCAAGTCATCATCCAATGCCATCTATGCCAAATATTGGGTGAATTATGACTATTATTTGATGTTGATTATACCACTAGCCATCAGAGGGGTTGAGAGCTTTTTAAATGATTTGAAATGTTTGTATACATGTATTATGCAGTTATTGAGATTAAATTTGAATAAATATTTGCATATAGTTTGATCTGTTTTGTTGCTCATATAGTTTGATCTCCCCTTAGAAGGTAAAACTGGTTCTATTGAGTAAATGCAAGAACAATTGTACAGTATATGTCCGTGTAAGTTGAGATTGCAAAAACTTTTGCTTTTTCCTTTTTTATTTTCGAGACCGAGTTTCTTTAAAGTCACTAGTATAGGTCATTCTCTTATGTATATCAATAGGAAAGAGTAGACACCTTTTATATAGGAAGATTATATAACTGTAATGCAGCAAAGGGAGAATATTACTCGAATGACCTTTAAAACATTTATTTTTTCCGAATTGAAGAGGGTGTGTAGAGAGAAAAAGATTTGCAGGGCTTTCTCTGCATTGCGAATGCCTCTAAGATTAACCCCTGACTGTGTGGCAGAGAGTGAGTTAAAGTCTGCTCGCTGGGGCCGTGTCATTGTGGTAATATTCTGTCTTCTGACAGAGGAGGCATTGTTGCTCATGAAACAAGCTGGCCGCCTAATAAGGAAGTGCTGTGTGCTCTGCATGCAGATTCAAACTGTGACCCAGCTCACAACAATCTTTAAATTCCAGTGTGATGGTGGATTAGCTAGGAGACATTTCTAAAGCCTGACTGTTTCACAGGGGTCTCCGGTCAGAGCTTCTTAAAACCCAGAGGGAAGTTGCAGGATCTGGGTAAGTGTTCGCTTTGCCTTCTGTGTGTCATATAATGCTCAGGATTGTTGCAGCTCTGTGGAATATGCTTGGGATGAACATGTGCTTCAGCTCACAATAGCGCAGCACTTGGGCTGATAGGAGAGGAGTGAGCACAATGTATAGGGATGCCTCGCTTCCCTTTCTGATGCCTGCTATACAATGTCATGGATCTGTAGGCATTGTGTACTAGCGGACAATACGTGGATTCTGCTGACGAAACCATGCATCAAAGTTTTATAGAACCGCACTATAGTTCTCACATTGCAGGTCTAATTGACTTTTATGTAACACTTTTTGTATTTTATAACTACTCAAATATTAAAGTGAAAACATTATGAGGGGAATTTATAAACGTGTTTGTGACAAAATTTTTAGGCGCAAAGATCAAAATGTCATGCTAACTTTAAAGTTTTATCTCTGTTATGCTTCTTTTTTTAAAATGTTTTTGAGACATATTAATATTTGCGAGTCACTAAAGTATCACAAAGATAACTCTGCTTCATACCCATAAGTCAGCTAAGCACTTCAGGGCTATTCAGCTGTCATACAGGAGGTTCCCACCAAGCTTGGGACAATTTAGAGACAGCTTTGAGACAATTCTCCTCATGAAGGCATTTAGGAATGACACATACACTAGAACAGCCTTTCTCAACCAGGGTGCCTTCTGGCTTCTTCAGGGGTGCCCCCAAGTTTTCACACAGCGTCATTCCTCTGATTTGAAAAGGGCTTCTAATGCGAAAGATGGGAAGTCTGATGTTAAAGGAGGGGGCTTTTAAAGTGAAAGGGGGGCCCCTGATGTTAAGGGGATCTTATGTGAAAGGAGGATCTGCTGTTAAGGGGGTTCCTAATGTGAATGAGGAGGATTCTGATGTGAAAGAAGGGGGCTTCTGTGTGAAGAGGGGCTGCTAGAAAGAGGGGGTGTGAAAGAAGGGGCTTCTAAAGTGAAGGCTTCTGATATAAAGGGGTATTCTGATGTTAAAGGGGGGCTCTGATGTGAAGGGGGTTCGAATGTGAAATGGGGACTCTGATATAAATAGGAAAACCACTTTTTTTGTGTTTTTGCATGGGCTCCCCTATTAAAAAACCATACCAGACCCCTATTTAAGATAAGGGTCTGGTACGGATTTTGGAAGGACCACACCATTTTTACATTTGTTTTTTTACATTTTAGACTGGGGTGCCTCGAGATTTTTGCATACTTCTAAAGGGTGCCATGACTGAAAAAAGGTTGAGAAACGCTGCACTAGGACAATAATTCTCTTGCTATATGCACTAGAAATCAGGGATGCGACAGTTTAAAAGACGCCGATTATGCAACTAATAATTGATAAGGTCCCCCAATGAATGGGCAGAAAAATGAAATGGGACATTCTCAAAAGCAGAAATCTCTCTGCATATTTATCGGTCTTTAAATATAGTTAAAATATTGTGACTGTACCTACCAAGTGTGTGTTCAGGTTTGTCACAAGATACCACAGCATTTCAGAGACCAAAAGGCTTTAGATTGTTTCCGACATCTGATAGTGTTAGCCCTGAATCAGGGAAAATATTGATAGTTGGTAGAGATGAAACCTACCACATAGATAAAGAAATATTACAGGTGACTTGGTGATGGAAATAGGAACATTTATATTTAAGGATGGGAATAGGAACATTTTGTAAAAACAATTCCGGGGACAAAATCTTCAGATTTACAAATAGTCATTGTTATTGATGGCAAAAACAGTGTTTCTCACCCCGTGACCCCTATGTATGTGATGGAATTTAAGCCACCTTCAACACTATGGAGACCCTCAACAAATGTATGAGGTATCTTCTAGTTCCAATTTTTTAGAGGGAGCGGCTCCTAGGTCATCTAAGAACTGTTGTTGTTGTGTAATGAAGCAAGGTGCTGAACTATAGCAAAACACACTCTTACACATCTGCCCCTCAGGCTTGTTTTTCTGCCTTAATATCATGTTTCTAAAAATCAATGACTGGCATGGACAAATTATTTGTTTTTATTGAGCCAGTTCGCTAAGTCTTGGAGCCAAGGAGCAGTATTAAGAAGCAGGGTTTCAGAGATCATTATAGCACAGGTTCAAAGAAGTTAAAACACCTGAACAATTTCAACTGGTGTCTGGCTACCTTGATCTACGGGCCAGAATATTCGGCTGCTATTAGTTATACGGTTATCTTCACATCTAATGGTATACCGAGATGCCACGGTGAAATTTGTCAGGTCTACCTCGAATTGTTAAACTTGTCAGACAGCACTGCTTGTTTTGGGGTCTGTAATACTTCTCTAGTGTGCAGTGTGTTTCCCTGAGTTCGCTTTCGTTACAGAACTTATTTGTACTAAGGCCCCTTTCACACAGGCTTCCAGTTAGCAGAGAATCTCTGCATGGATCCCCTGCTGATCAGAGCAATTCAGAACTGATGTCACCGATGACATCCTAATCTGTCCAGTTTTTTCCTCCATCCTACAATGGAAGAATTAAACTGTACTCACTGGTCCCACATTAGGCGTACGGGGCATTGGATGTAAATGGACATGAATCCAATTATATCACAACCCCTGATCCATTACAGTTAGGTTAGCCAAAATGGAACTATGTTCCGCTTGGTGTTCCGGACCTGGAAGTACATCCAATAGATTAACATTGGACTTCTGATCAAATTGGCCTGAAAAGCTGACAGGCGGACCTGATCGGACCACCAATCTGAAAGGGTTCTTAGGCTTTTCCTGTTTATATTGCACTTTCTTGTGGCACTTTGAGTGTATAAGGTGTGTTTAAATACAACATTTTATATGTAGCAGAGTTTGAGATTTCCTTTGGCAGTGTATGTTCTCCAACTCTGTTGTCACAGAATGGCAGGTGTCTTGGTAGTAGTGAATTTGTCAGTAGACAACCTTGTCCTAGCTGTGGTGAAACTATAACTCTCATCTTGCTTCTGCCACTGGGAGTCATGCCTGTGGCTGTCAGTCTTGGAATGCCTCTTTGGACCTGTATTTCCATAACAGCTGGAGTGCGAGGTTCCTAGACTTCCAGACGACCATAGAGACTATATGGCAAACGGATATTTGCATGATTAAAGATACCGTACGATGGCTGTACCTACTACTGCCATTCATGAACAGTTCGCCAGAGGTGCTCAAACATATGGTGTGTGTTTCATAAAGATTTCTACTTGGCTGAAAGTAAGAGTTTGGCTCAGACACATCTTCAGCATCCCACTATACAGTTCAAGCATCATAGAACCTATAGATAGCATACGACATTGCACTGGATAGAAATGTTTATATGACAGTGTCTTCTATGCCAGAGTTACCTTTATTTTCTAGTGTAGTGAGACATAAGGATGACACTAACAAGGGATTTATCCATACTGGAGCAGACAGAATTTGGAGCAGTTGCCCATAGCAACCAATCAACTTCTATCTTTCATTTTCAAAGCTTAACTGAACAAAAGCTGATTGGTTATTATGGGCAACTGCTCCAGATTCTATCTGCTCCAGTTTTGATATATTCCCCCCTAAATAGGCAAATAGCATCTTCCCAAATGCAATAACCCATACCAACCATTTCTCTTTCACTGGTTTGACTGTGAACAGAAAGGTAATTGATTGCCTTAGGTTATTACACTTTGCACACCATTTCTGTGCTTCTTAACTACTAGATATACTGGTTGGTTTACTATTTTCTAAAATCTTATCTCTGTGTTGCTGAGTGATTGTAAAGCATAAATAGGAAATGAAACCACATTAAAATGACTTTTATCTGACTTTCGATCGATTGTTTATTGGTGAACACACTTGCCTTGCAGCACTCAGTCTTGGGTTCAGATTTCATGTGAGACTGTATCTGGTTTGTATGTTTTCGTGGCTCTATGGTTTTCCTCCGAGTGCTGTGGTTTCCTCCCATAATCCAAAGATGTAACTGGCTTCCTTTAAAAAAAATGTCCTTATCGTGTATGCATGAGTGTGGTTAGTACAGGAGATGTGATCGTCTTCAGGGGGCAGGAACTGGTGGGAATGGTTCCATGTACCCTCTGCGGTATGACTGATGTTTCATCTCATATGAACGTGTCAGTTTGTCTTTTGTTGTGCCTCTTGGTCGTTCTCTTTACTTTTTTCTGTATATGAATGGTTGTAGAGTCTCTTATGGTGCTGGTTTGCAGCAAAGTGTGAAGTAGGAAAGAAAATACCTGAATGCCATTTGGCTTTGGTTTGTTACCAGCTGTTTCTCCACATTGAAGCAAATGGTTTCAAGAGATGGGCTGCCATGTACATACTACTTTTCTGTAAAGCATGTGTCTAACATGCCGTGCATAAGGATACATTTTAAAACAATTAGATGATTGCTATAAATAATATACAAAGAAGTCGCATGTCCTAAGTCTCCCTATTGGTGCTTTTATGTGAAGGGTAGCTGTATCCAGTAATAGAAGAGAGATTTGCAAGTCAGGAGAGGATAGAACCCAGCTTGACTTTTACAAAGAAAAGAAAATGTGAACTGTAGGCAGATACAAAACTCATATTAATCCATCTCTGTAATCATTAATGGATCTGAAAAAGTATTTTTTTTTTTTTTAATGCAAGCCGTGTAAGTACCAGAAATTAACCTCGAAGCGTCTTGCAGTCTCTGTATAGCAGGGATGGAGTATGATAGGAAAAAGTAGTACATGAAGCCAATCTGTTTTGTGCTCTAGATGCATACGGATAGGAGGGGAAAGCAGAGTGATAGACCAGTTCATCACTGTGCTGCTTCTTCTTTCACTGTCCAGTCACAAGCTAGGAGCAGGTCAAGGACAATGTGGGCTCAGAGGAAGTAGGTTTATTAATGCTGGCCATCAGACTGAGGGCATTTAGTGCAGAAAAATCCTGCAGGGAAAATCTCTCAATTGGAAGTGACTATTGCAGCAAAAGCTGGCTTTGTCAATTGTCTTAATTTTTTTATGATTTATTTATTTCTCCTGGAGTTCAACTTTAAGCTTTCCATGCAACTTCAGCTGCCTTTTTATATCTGGATCTACGCCTTTTGATGTGCTTGTTTTATTCAGTGTATTGGAAAGAATGAATTTCTATTAATTTAGGAATAACTTCTTTACAGTAAGAGTGGTGAAGCTGTGGAATTTGTCACATTTTTAGCAACAGCAACAAACATGAATGAGATTTTTTTTTTAAAATGCACCCATGAGATTTTTGCAGAACCATCCAAAGTTATTACTAAAGGCTAATATGGCAATTTGTAGTCCAGTAAATTGATTTGACTAACTTTTAGGGTGTTGTGGTGAAAAAAGTCATTCATGAATTTTAACGCACAATATTGGCTTGGTGTGCGGTACTAAGTACACACTGTACCGAGCATTTAACCCTTGCAGTGTGGGAGTATCTCCACTGCAAGGGTTAATCTTGTTAATTCCAGTATGACTTCAGTAATTAACATAAAAAGGAAAGTATAGTGCATGATGGCTTTTTTTAGTTGTTGGAGAGTGGGTGGCGATGTGACCATGTTTTATGTAAGACTTCATTCACACTTGCCACTTGTGTTTTTGTCCTCTATATGCAGAGGAAAATCTGTTGGGTGAGATGTTGTGTTTTGGTTTTTTTTTGCACCGCAACACATGATATTGGCTAGGTGCATGGTACAAAGTACACACTGTACTGAGCAGTTAAAGGAGAACTATGGGGTCAGGGCTTTTCCCCCATAGTTCTCATAAGGGTCATGGGAGAACACAAACTAGCATCCTCCCATCACCCAAAGCTCAGTATACCGCGAGCTATAGCTCGCGGTATACTGAGACGCCGCAGTCAGGACGGATTCCGACTTTACTGTCGAGATCCACCCTGCTGCGGGATTGACAGCTGGCTCTGCCTATCTAGAGGCAGGGCCAGCTGTACCCGCCCCCTGCCCCGTCTGTTCCGCCAGTCAGCGCTGGAGGATCGGAGCGGGGAGGGGGGAATCCCTGCAGGGAGCCTGAGTGACAGTCACTGCTCTCTGCAAGGACAGGATCGAGAAGTGAGCGAGCGGTTGTATGCGTTCGCTCACTTCCCGATCTATTGAGCTGACCTGTGACAGTTTCATTGTCACAGGTCAGCTAGAACTATGAGGCTGAGTGATTTTCACTCGCCTCATAGTTCTTCTTTAAGCCTTGCAGTGTGGGAGTAGCTCCATTGCAAGGGGGTATTTTGTTAATGTTTATGCTTCTAGATACTTTAAATGATGTATGTTTTACATGCATATGCGTTTAGAAGCAACTGGTACCAAATTCTAGCATCAAATGTATTTGCATGCATTTTGGTGCATTTAGAAGTTCAAATCAGTTTCTAGATGCACCTGACTTTTTAAAAAAAATTTTAACGCAAATAAATTGACCGCAAATAAGACGGAAGGTGTGACCCGTTAAAATAGATGACTATACGTTTACAAAAGCTTTTTGAATGCATAGAGAACCATCTAATCGCACATAGTGAGAACGAAGCCTTACACGCTGAATATGGTCAGAAAGGTAAACTTGGCCTTTAATGGAGAAACACAGACATGGCTGTAACATATTTATTAATCTAATTACTGTTTAATATCTAAGCATACATTTCTCTGAGACATTGTCTTTTGAAAACCTGTTAATGCATTAGAGAGAACTTTGATGGAGGAAGTGTGTGTGTGTGTGTGTGTGTGTGTGTGTGTGTGTGTGTGTGTGTGTGATGATGATTATTGTGGAGAGAGAACGTATTGAAGAGATGATAAGAGGATGTGGTACAGCAGCAAACAGTGTCCGCAGACTTCGCTCTTAGCATGCAGAGACATCGTGACTTACGAAACAACTTACAGTGACCTGATCAACCAGGAGGAGACATAAATAGTGCTGACAATTATATGCTGTGTTCTGCTGCTCCACTATTTCTAGATGTGGTTGAGAACAAACACCAATTTTACCGATTATGAAATGTTCTGTTTGAGATGTCTATAGGCTTAAGATTAGGGATGTACAACTCCGGCCCACCAGCTGGGCTTTAACTACAAATCCCAACCTCCTCCTACCTCTGAGAGTCATGCCTGTAACTGTCAGTCTTACAATGCCCCATGGGACTTATAGTTCCGAAACAGCTGGAGGGCCAGAGTTGCCCATCCCTGCTTTAGAGGGCAGTCGGTAGTTTCAGGCCCTGTCCGACCGCACAGAGGGCAAACTTTCTGCAGCACTCTATTAACTTTGAAACTCCTTCCAGCATGCAGAGACGTTTCTTATCATAGATCAGTCAGTTCTCTACATCTTACAGCAGTATAAGGGCTGGTGCAGACTTGTGCGATCCTGGGACGCACGCTGTTGTACACAGCGGTCGCCGCGCAGCCTATTGATTTCAATTGGGTTACATCTGCGCGGCAATTGCTAAAAAAAAAAATCGTCCAGGTGTGAATCTGGTCTCAAGGAGGTTGCCTTGGCAGGGTAACAAGTTCCAAACATGAGAGGTAATTTTAAAGCTGAACTCTGGACAAACCACGAAATGGTGAAATACAGATGAAAGCTGTTTTACCTGCCAAAGGATTTGTAGTTGTCCAAGCTCACTTTTGTGAACGACTACAATCTCATGTTTAGTTTACTAATTTGTATTGAGATTGAAGTCTATCATGGGAGTGAGCTTGGAGCGGTGACTACTTTACAAAACACACACAAGGACCAAGGGGAACAAAAGTAGCCACCCACCAGAAGGAAGGACAGTGTCGGCACCAATTCAGATATGATTTGAGGATCTAGAGCGTAATACACAAATAAACTACCGTATTTTTCACTCCATTTTACCCCAAAAGGCGGGGGGAAATGTGTGTGCGCCTAATGTTGATAGTGAGATAACCATGATTACAGACATTGCATTGATGCAATATCCCATTGGGTTATTGGATTATACCCAATTGGATATATTTTATTGTATTTATTTGTATGATTAATACATTTTTATATATGCATCGGTCTATGCCTCTCTACAAAACACTTTTTTTCCCTATTATTTTTTTCTGTTTTACACATGCCAGGGTGAGAGGTAAATGTAGGAGCCAAGATAGAGGCGATGCATTATTTTTTAGGGATAGGAGCTAACCATAGAGCAGATGAAGAACTTCTGTTCTTCGTCTGCTCTGTGTGATCACTGAGACCGTGGCGCTGTATTCAGAGTGGCCACCGGTCTCAGCAGTCACTTACTGCAGCTTCTGTCACAAACTGTCAGAAACTGCCTGCGTCTTATGTACCGGTGCGCCTTATGGAGCGCAAAATACGGTACATTTTTCTAATAGGGTACTTGAATGCATTTGTAAGATTTAACTCCTGAGTTTAGTGTCACTTTAAGTATTCTACAGTACAGCGGCATCACACAACATAACATACATTTTAGGAATTTCTAGTAATCATGCACAGCCACAGTTTGATATCCAGTTATCCAAGTTATTATAATGGTTGCCTGACTGCAATTGTTTTAACACATACAGGTTCAGATGTGACTTTTAATGCAAGAATAATATTCACAGGTCTCCCCTATAAACCATAGCTTTGCATATGCTACTAAAACCCTCATGCTCAGGAATTGGAGCAAGCTTTGATTTTTGCCTACATAGACCAAAAGCCAGATTACCTTCTGTCAACGCCTGCATTGATGTCTCCCTGAAAAATGGCACATTGACATAGTATATTAAAAGGTGACAATTTTAATGAAATGTCATCAGAAGGGAATGAAAGAGAAGAAAGATTTGGCCGTATCAGATTAGTATACAAAGAAGGCTGACCTCCTGCAACAGTGACATACAGATTAAGGTAAAGAGCGTTGTGCAGTAAAGCTGGCCATACAGTTCGAATATGTATTCGATTTTGCCATCATGGAGTCACCTAATTTTGTTTGAAAGCTCTTAAAATTTCGCCCTGGCCTGCTACTTGATAGGAATCCCAGACATATTAAACGGGTTTCTTTTGTGTCTAGCACACAATACTCCTTTATTTATTACAGGTATTTATATAGCGCTGACAATTTATGCAGCGCTTTACATAGTGCACATTCACATCAGTCCCTACCCTCAAGGAGCTTACAATCTAAACTGTGCTCTGCCTTGTGATCTTGTACTAGACAGGAAGTTCAGGGAACCTGAGCTGAGAGAGTTGGAGCCAACTGTTAAAAAAACATAATAGCTGTAAGTTTTTGGACAAATATTTAAAGAAATACTTGGTTAGGCAATGTATGTTTGTTTGATCTGGATTTGTGATTAAAAAAAGTGAGACTCTAATTCTACTTCAAAGATGTAAAACCAATCACAAAAATCTCATATAGGCCAATCGAAGTCTTTCTTTTTATTTGTTTTGCAGTTTGGCTGCATGGTATGAAATTAGAATATAATATTATTATTATTATTTATTATCATCATTATCATCATCATCATTTGTTCTGATTAAAACTGTAAGAAACTGTCCTGTGTTGGCAACATAGTAGAGAACTGCACTGCTGCTCTCTCGCTGTGCTGTCCTAAGGCTCCATTCACATATAGTGCTTGCCTTTCCCGCACGGTTTTTCAAGCATTGATTCTGCTCGTTCGCGGCTATTACTATAGTCGCGAACGTGCGGAATCCGTGAAAAAATCACTCTTGGACTATTTGCGGTCAAAAGTCTGAACAATGCACATTGAAGTGCATTGTTTTTTATGTTTAGAGTGGCTCCGCATGCATTCGTACACCCGAATACACGTGGACAACTGCGTAAATGTAGCCCAAGTCTGATCCCGAGGAGATGGTGGTATATACTATACCATTGAGCAATCCTAGTTAATACCTATGAAACTGGTACTTTAATTGTAACATGCATACCCATGTGTTCTATTATCACTTGCCCAGGTGTATATGTTTGCTTTCTTTAAAGCTGGTTCATTATTGTAATGTATATACCCATGGGTTCATATTATTACTTGCCCTGGGGTATATACCATTTGCTACCTTTGAACATTTGACTGTCATGTACCGTGTATACCCCTGGGTTCATATTAGCACTTACTCTGGTATATATGCCATTTTCAGCCTTTGAATCTGGTACTTAATTGTAACCTACATACCCCTGGGTTCATATTATTCACGTGCCCTAATACTGTTCAGAACATACACTTATCACATCAACTTGTTTTCAGCTTCAGCACAGTTGGTTCATGCCGATGGTGTGAGAGGTAAACAGAAAAACTGGTCTTTGTTCTTAGAGTGGAGTTTGTTGTTTGTTTTAAGCAATACATTCTGCTATGCCCACAGTTCAATGACCAGCAAGGGGCATTGGTCAAAATGTACGTCAGATAAACTTTTTTTTTTTTAATGTTAAAGGAGAACTATGACATGAGTGACTTCCACTCACCTCATAGTTCTAGCCGACCTGTGACAATGAGACTGTCACAGGTCGGCTTAGTAGATCGGGAGGTGAGCGAACACATACCGGCGTTCGCTCACCTCTCGATTCTGTCACGGCTCTCTGCCGTGACAGGGGAGGGGCTGGATTCCCCTCTCCCCGATCCGCCAGTGCTGACTGGCGGAACGAACGGGGGAGGGGGCGGGTACACCTGGCTCTGCTTCTAGATAGGTAGAGCCAGCTGTCAGTCACGGCGATCCGCGTCGGGATCCGCGTCAGCTGCAGCGTTTCAGTATACCGCGAGCAGCTGCTCGCGGTATACTGCGGCGTCTCAGTATACCGCGAGCTACAGCTCGCGGTATTCTGAGCCTAGGGTGACGGTAGGACGCTAGTTTGTGTCCTCCCGTTACCCTAAGGAGAACTATGGGGAAAAGACTTAACCCCATAGTTCTCCTTTTAAAGAATGTTCATGGTCTGTTCTTTGTATATGGGAGTATTGCCCTTGCACATCTGTGGTTTTCCAGTGACCTACATAAAAACTGGTTGAAGAACAGGAAGTATCAAGCTTTACAGTTGTGGATGAACCTACTGAGGGAAGAGGTATAGTTGACCTCGGACTTTAGTGAAGGTTTTAATAGCCTCACAGTATCTTCCTGGCCAATTTCAGCTATAACAGGTAGTTCTTAGCACAAGAACTGCTGTTTACATCATTGAAACATGGCAATGGTAGCCGCTGATATGATTTTAGCAAACCAGGAATGAAACAACAATCGGATGCAATATGTTCCTTAAGAGTTCTTCTTGATGGTTCCAGTGCACATTACCATAGACCAGGAGTCGGCAACCCGCGGCTCCGGAGCCGCATGTGGCTCTTTCATCCCTCTGCTGCGGCTCCCTGTCCAGGGGCGGAACTACCGCAGGCTGCACCAGGGCCTTGGGGCCTGAGGCTGTGGGGGGGGCCCAGTGAGGTCCGGTCCTGGGCACCCCCCCCCCCCCTCCCCTGGGGGAATATGCACCAGTGGAGGGGCC
>NW_017306557.1:147037-157778 GCF_000935625.1 Nanorana parkeri
TCCTTGGGTCCTGAGGGTGGGGGGGGGGCCCCGTGAGGTCCGGTCCTGGGCCCCCCCCCCCCCCTCTCCCTGGTGGAATATGCAGCAGTGCAGGGTCCCGAGTTGACGTAAGCATAGAAACTAATCGCCCATACACAATGAATGTCCATACATATCTTATGTGTATTGGCATCCTTTATTCGGTTTACAGAACCAGCTGCTTTGTGCACAGTGTGGACAGCAGTCTTGGCAGTGCAGATAGTTTTTGTTTGAACTGGCCTTTCTAATTGAGCCGGCACCCTACAATAGGCTTTGAATGTGCATATTATATACTGCCTGCTGGTTTATTCTGGCCATTTCTGTTCCACAGAGGCATGGCATAAAAAAACTTCCTGATCTTTAAAAAAGCTCTAGCATGTGCCTTTAATGCATATTCTTGCTGCTGTGACTTAATATAATAGTTATATTCATTAGAGACAGCATGGAGAACTGTGTTAAAAGCTGCTCTGTGCTAATAATAACTAGATGTCTATGATGCCTCTTCTCTCCTCTGCTTCTGCTAATGTATTTGTGGCACATTTTGTCCCTTGTTTATTTCTGAGTGATTTCCATGTGTACAGCTAGTTCTGTGTCCCAGATCCTCCTGCTATTTATTTAAAGGGGAAACTAGCATTACTAAAATAATGGCGCACCACGTTGTGTTTTTTTTTTTTTTGCAACTATCATAAATTCTTTTAAGTTCCGAACAATAGGAGACATTGATATTTCTCCTTACTGTAGTAGTGCTGTGCAGCTCTGTAGGGCATGGGCAGACCTCTGGGCCCATGGCAGTCTTTTCCAGTCCAACATGATGTTGTGAAGGGTGGTGCATAATTGGTAGACTAGAGCAGATGTCTGAGGTTGGCTGAAGTGGTGCATGGGCTCTGCTGTTGAGAGGCCCAGCCAGAAAACCAGCCATGGTAGCAGAATGCATTGTAGACATTGGCTGGAGGAATTCCATTGGGTAACATGCTACAGGAACAGCCTGCTGTAACTGGATGTTGACAAAAATGCTGTCAGGGGTGTTAAAACAACAATCTTGAGTAAACCATACCGAAGCCTCCACATCACTGGAACAGTTTGCAGGCTTTTATACAGTAGATTGTGTGTGTGTGTTGAGTAGGGTCAACTGATATGGTTTTTTTTAGAACCGTTACCAATTCTGGGCCACTTTTTAAGCTGATAACCAATATCAGGTACTGATATTCTGTCTACATCCAGCTGCGCAAGCAGCTGAAAGTAAACCGCAGGCAGTCGCCTGATATCAGTCGACCCCTACTAACCCCCTGCACCCCCCCACCCACCTGCTCCATTCATTTCCTGGCGGCAGGATTCTACAACCGGCAGTTGAATGTGAACAGTGGGCAGTACAATAGCCAGCCTTCTATTGGCTACTTGAAATTGCAATAGCAGGCTGGCTATTGCACCCACCCACTGCCTGCTGTCAATCAGCAGAGGAGCGGACCTGAAGGAGAAAGTTCTCATTGTCTGCTGGTTTTGTTCCTATATAGATTTTCTGACCAGCTCCTTTGATCAGCTGATCGGGGGCATCCACTGTGCGAATTTCAGTGTATATTATCGGTAATATTGGTACATTACACTGATACCGATAATTAAAAAATTTGGGAATATCGGCCCCGATAATGGGTCGACCCCTAGTGTTGAGAGTTCATTTCACTTCATAGATAGTTTGCCTAGATGTGGACCTTCAAGAAGTTGTTGTTCCAGGGACCTGCGTTCTGGATATCTATCTGTGCAGTATAGAGACCAACAGTTGCAAAAGCTGGTGTCTATGTGTTCAGCATGTGGTCAATGCCCACCATTGGACCTGCTTGCATTTGACACATATTAGGACAATGCTGCCAATATCTTTTATTGTAAAGAAAATTGTGTTTTGCTTCAAGGGTTTGGGTTTTTGTAGGATTTTTTTTTTATCCTATTCAAATTCCTGTTTAGAAGTACGGGCTTAAATATCTATGCAAAGCTTTCCCTGAGGATAGGGCTAATGCTCATCCATTCTCAATTCATTCCTCTTAAAGTGACACTAAACTCAGGCGTTCAATCTTAAAGAATGCATTCAAGTACCATAACTATTAACAAAAATGTATCTTATTTGTGTATCACTCGGCTGTAGATCCTCAAATCATCTCTGAATTGGTGCTGACACTACAATCTCAATACAAATTAGTAAACTAAACATGATATTGTAGTCCAACACAAAAGGGAGTTTGGAGCTGTGGCTACTTTACAACACCCACAGGGACCATGGGGAACAAAAGTATCCTCCCTCCAGAAGGAAGGACAGTGTGAGCACCACTTAGAGATGATTTGAGGATCTACAGCCGAGTGATACACAAATAAGATACATTTTCTGTTAATAAGGTACTTGGGATGCATTTTTAAGATTTAATTCCTGAGTTTAGTGTTACTTTATGTCTTCCATGCCTCATGTCTAGTGTCTTATCTGGTCATGTGATTGCAGCCTTGGCACCATAAGCAGAGTTGTGCAGAGGATCTGTCCAATTTCTTTCATGTGTGCGGTAAACTAACAGTCACCTTGCAGGTTATTAGTTTGATATCTTCTGTAGATTTCCTCTGGTTATTCTGTCTGTAGGCTGAAGAGTAGAGGTAGGTTTCAGACTCAATGGCTGCAGTATATCCCCCAGTGATCACATTTCTAAGCTGTAGCTTGGAGTCTGGATAGTGTAGCCCTTTAACAAGCCTAGGTCTGTATTTTTTGAATTGCACATTGTTACATCCTTCAAGTAGCTGAGTGACGGGCCCTGTACAGCCTGACCGTGTTAATAGAGCAAAACAGAATTGACATACTCCTGAATTACATCTGAGGCTGATGACATGAAGCTCTATGAAGCGTTACGAATCAGCTGACTCAGGTAGAAGGGATCTTACAGCAAACCTCTGTTCTGCATGTGAGACAAATGTCTCCCCGCATGTGAGATTTTCTAGCCAGGACAGTAGAATTTTCATGCTTTCCATCATTTGAATGTGATCATTAATATGGAGCCTTCTCATTTTGTCTTTTGACAATGCATGCTCAATGGAGACAGATGGAAATGATTGTATCTTCTATCTGATCACTTCCAATGTTTTTACTGAAACATTTTGGATGTATTTTAAATACCCTTTCTAAAAAAATTTAATATTAAATATTTTAAACTAAGAAGACACTGTATGTATTGCCCAAACTATGAAATTAAATTCTGTAGTTACTTTCTTAGGCCTGGTTCACACTAAACGTGTTGTCGCAGCTGAATAAGCGCAACAAAATGCTTCACAAAAAAATCCCATTCGTTCTTGTGGCCCCTGTTTACAGCTGAGCATTTTTGTCGCAGTAAGCATAATGCCTGTCGCCAGGAAAAGTACATGAGCTTCTTTTTGGCTGATTACACCTTGTTTTGTCCCCATGGAGTTAACTGGAAATGCGCGATGGAATTGGTTTTGCGGGCATGTGAGTGAGTTTTGCCCATTTACATCAATATGTCACAATCTGCTCATAAAAATGTGCAAGTTACTGCACACGCGTTTTACGCGCATCAAAGCGTTCAACAAAAAAAATTACTTTTCTACACGCACAAATGCTATCACCTAGGTGTGAATCGGGGCTTAGGCCCTATGCACACCGAGGCATTGACAGACGTTTTTTTTAAAGCGTTTTTGAAATATTTTGCTGGGTTACAAAACTATCGCTCCTGAATTTTTAGCTTTTCTAAACACAGGAGAACAGTTCTAAACAATTTGTATGTTTCCTAGATCACTTTTTCCTGCATTTAGATGTTGCTGGGTTTAGACTCATTTAGCTGTGTTTACATGCGTTTAGGTGCATTTAGCTGCTTAAAATCATGCCAAGGTGTCCGAGCAAGCAAAAAAAGTCTTGTTTATGTAAACGCAGCTCGACTAAATTCACCTATATGCTACTAAACATCTAGTTGTGCAATCAGCCATAGCAAAGCATTACATGTTTTCACATATAAGAACACTTGTCCATTTTCATACAGAAAAACTCATGCATTTTGTTACATGAAGATGCATTGCAAGTAGTAATCCCATTAATTCCTATGTGGCTGGTTGACACAGTTTAGTGTTAAGGTAAACTATATGTGTCTGTTCACACCTAAGCCTCATACCACACATGCTGCATGTTCTTTAGGGCTTGTTCACACCGAAAGCGTGTGCGTTCCAGAGGGGTAGCTGCTGGAACGCACCACGATCGCTAAGAAACTTCCCCCCGAGTTCTGGGGCGCAAAGGGGCGTGGCGGTGCATTGAATTCAATGGCACCGCTTCCACGCAAGCCCTATTTTTTTGCGTTTGCAGTGGAACGGAACACTGGCAAAGGTTTGCCACGTGTCCGATCGCACTGCGGGCAGGGTGGCTTGGAAATGGTGCCATTGAATTTAATGCAGCGCAACGCCCCCTCCTGCCCCAGAACACGGGGAGAAGTTTCTTAGCGATCGCGGTGCGTTCCAGCAGCTACTGCTCTGGAACGCACACGCTTTCAGTGTGAACAAGACCTAAAACTATAGCTGTAACACACATCAATGTACAACATAAATAGCTCCCATTTAAATACATTGTAAGATTTTGCTGCCTACACAGAAGATTCCTCCCCACTGTTGTTCTAGTGAAGATGATGTTGATTAAGGCCCCATTCACATGGGGATTTCTGTGATGCGGATTTTGGATTCCTGTGGCAGGATTTCCAAGTGTCCTCATTTAGATGCACCTGTTGTACCCATTAAGGTTAATGACAGGGTGACAGTGGCCCTATCTGTCAGCTGCAATTCCATCGTACCATGTACTTGCGGTTTGGTATAGATGATTGTCACTGGATGCATCTATCCTGCGTCCAGGGAGAGAGTCTTCTATCCCAAACTGCATGAAATCATACCACATACGATTACATGTGGACTGCGCTGACAGATGCAGCCGCTGTCACCCTATCATTTACTTCAGTGGATACAGCGGCCACATCTGAACGGGGACACTTGGCAATCGTGCCGCAGAAATCCGTAGGTTCTTATTGCAGAGTTCCCAGAAGTCACCCAGAAGGCTTTAGGGTGCTGCAGATTATCAGTAAAATTGGGTGAAAATAATAAAGGGAATTTATAAATGGGCGAAATGTATTTAGAAAATAGACTGTTATATGATTTTCACTTTTGTCTTAATGCAGCAAAAGCGAGCACAGAAATTGCTCAGAGTGGTAATAATTAAAGTATGTGTAAACCGAATCACTACAATTTCATATAATCCATAATATGTTAAGGTGATTTTAAAAGTAACGTTCAATATTTTTCCAAACAGCAGTTTTGAGAAAAAAATAAAACCTGGTGATCCAGCCATTATGGTCATTGTTTAGGCACTTCCTGCTGCACTGTGACAACCCTCTATCCCTGTCTCCCAGTTATGCTCCTGTGTTTGTCACCCTCTCACATGGGCTTCCGATGGAGACTGCAAGCGACCACTTCAACACTTTATGCAAGCAAGATCCACTGTTGTCACCATCATGGAACCCAGCCTGAGCAATGCCATGCAGCCATCAATAAAGTGCCTGCAGACAGGAAATGACTGCAAAAGGCTGCAAGAGATCAGCAACACTGAGATGCAAGAAAGGATGGGGAAAAAAGGTGAAAACAAATATTGTTTTACAAATAAATGGCAAATATTTACATCAGTGTTTTTTTTAGCAAGCTGAATGTCATTTTAGTTAGGGAGAACATCTACATTAAAATGTTTATTTACCTCTGTGACTGTCTTGATGTGTGTATCCGTACCAGTTGGTCAGAAAGGGACAGAGGCCAGTGGCTGAGGAGCCAGGCAACTAGCATTTTTTAGAAGAGTCCAGCAATAGCAGCCCCCTACCTCCCTTGTAACAGGTTTACGTTATTCTCTGTTTATCTTGTAATCTGGATATCTGCACTCTTCCAAAAATGATGAACTCTTCCTGTACAGCTGAGTTCTGAAAGGGTGACACAGTATTCTGTATCGGTACAAGTCTGCGGTAATAAGCCGAGCTAATAAATGTTATCTGGAAAGGCTGCTAAGTATTTACTTACACAATAGATTCCCTAGAAATAAAATGGCTTATTTTCATGCTGAAAAAAAATCAATTGCTCTACTAATTGTATTACACATCCACGACAGAGCCAGTCACCCAGTGAGATCCGTGTATTGGAGGTGCCTTGTTTGCATGAATTTTGCAGATGACCTTCCTTCAACGTTTAACAGCCTGATTCCTGTGCAAATAGTCCGGTACGCAAATATCGTACTTGTCACTGCAGCACATACAGGCAAATCAAACAACTACAGTAACAATAAATAACAGTGCTTATCAAGGACACCAGTGCAAGGGTACCATCTGCACCCGAAACACAGGGGGCCAATTATCAAAATATAATGCCTCCAATAAATGAATCCTTCACCATGTTTTCTGAGACATATTGATTCTGACGATTGATCTTATATTAAAGCATATCTAAAACCAAAAACAAACATTTAGTATATTTGAAGTTTGCCAATCCTTATATATGGTGGCTGCGTTAGTTTTCTTTTTTTAGGTTGTTTTCTTTATTTTCACCTGGTGGTCTGGCTGGTAACACATTTCTTGTCTTAGGGTGGCTCCACTCTATGGAGGAGCAACAGAGCCACCCATGGACAGCTGCATGGTCCCTCTGTGGGGAAGGTAGTGTTCGATACATAAGTGGTTATAGATGGACTAGACCAGGCTTTCTTAAACTCTCTCCACTCGTGACCCCTTTTGGCCGAGGAAATTTTTAAGGGACCCCAAAGTCGGTCGTGTCTCCCCCTCCCCTAGCGCAAGTCGGTGTCTCCTTCCCCGCACGCACGGGCTGCGGGGGGGGGTGGCAGCGGCAATTAAGGGACTATTTAATTTTTCCCTACATAGAAAAAGAAAGGAGTTACTTTTGTTTGGCAGTTCCCAGTAAAGGATTTGCTAGTAATGCAGTACCCATGCTATCTCCATTTGACCACCTCCAATAGCAGAAGTAGCCCCCCACCCTCCCATCCTCATGTGTCACTTTTATGAATTATTCTTTATGGCACAAGTGGGTCTCATCTTGTGGTGAACAACAAACACCAGCAGCTAAAAGTAGCCTTACGGCAGTTCCAGGAACAGAGTTGGGAAATTGCTGGCTGCCTGATGATGCCTTTAAATAGCTGGGAACGTACAATTTATTTTCCTAATGGTTAGAAGAGATAGAGCCTGGCATTCCCAGGTGTGCCCTGTTATAGATGGCACTCACTGAGTCCTACTATTTCTCCTTGCTATGAAATACTGTCAGCGGTGGCAGTTTAATGAGCGCAATTAAATGTTATGTGGCATTTAGCAAGTAGGCAGGAGCGTTGTGATAGTGCTGAGGAATTGATCACTGCCAGGTTCAGCCCTATTTTTTGTCTGTCCCTGTATAAATTTATGAAAGCAGAGAATCCCTCTGAGGTCTATTAGGCTTAGTATTGGTATGCAGTTCAATATAAGTGCAGGAGCCTTTTCCCCAATCTTCTCATCACATAACAGGAAACAATAAAGAAGGTTGTGCTCCACTGAGATGCGAATTTTAGGAAGGTTGTCATAGGGACGGTAAGGGTTGTTTATTACATAAAAGGGATTAGACAGAGCATACCTCCAATAATCCTTAGTGATTCTAAAGTCCAACTCAAGCTTCTTTCCCCTCAACTAAACTTAAAAAATGAAAACAAATATACCTTAAGGCTGGGATTACACACCTTTGTTCCCGTTATGTACCATGCACGCATTAGTGTGTTGCAGTACCATTCAGTTTGAATAGCACCCTAATGTACAAGGGGTGGGGTGCTGCAGCCCACCATAACTACCTTGCTTTGTGATGTGCTGCTTTTCAGGTTAAAGCTGGCCATACACTATGCAAATTTTGACAGCCTGGGCTGACTGGAAGGGGTTAGAGCAGTGGTTCTCAACCTGTGTAGCCTCAGGACCCACATTTGTCCTCGAACATTAAATGGCGACCCAAGTCGCACTGCAATGGAACGCACGGCATTGCGGTACCGTGTGTTCCAGTGCGGACGATTTATCTGTGGGCGGGAGGTGTGTTTGGGGTGCCATTCAAATGAATGGCAATGCAACGCACCTCCCACACCAGAATGCATGGTAAGTGTGATTGCGTGGTACAGTTTAACGCACTGTACTAGTGTAAACGGGCCCTCAAAAACACAGATATATACATACACAGACACAAGCTCACACACACACACTCAGAATTTTATTTTTATTTTCTTGGCTCCACCCAGTCTCCGTTCCTTACGAGAAGTGGAGTAGGTCCTCAGCTTGGGATGCAGTGTGGGCTGCTGTGCTGTGACAGAGCTCCATCCATAAGTGCATTGCTTGTACACCTCCCTTGTGTACCCTGTAGAGGTGCCAGGAGCCGGAATGTGTTGTCATTCTGGTCCAGGCACCTCTACAGGACACGTGAGGGAGCTGCAAGCAATGCACGTATGGGTGGAGTTCCCTCACGGCCATACCCCCCGACCACCCCACCTCAAGCTGGTACTCGGCGCCGAGCAACATATTTTGAATGGCTTCTTGGCGTGAGAACTGACAGTGCTGCTCTAGGGGGAGGCAGAGGAGCCTCTCCCCTAGAAAAGTGGAAGGCATGTGGTCAACCCACTGAACCTGGGCTCGCGACCCACTTTTGGGTCACGACCCACCGGTTGAGAACCAAGGGGTTAGATAATGACGGGCGTCATTCAACCCACGAAAATGTAGTGGTGAGCAATTAGATATTCCTATAGCTTTTGAAGGAAATTTTGCCAACAACTTCTTAAAAGGTGACCTTCCCACTAGATCCCAATTCTGCAATTCTACCCCACCACTAAGTTTGGCCAAAAAGCTTTTGTAGTCATGATGGCAATGTTTTTACTCTGTATTATCCATAATAATCTGCCTGTGGATGGGCACCATAACAGTGTTTCCGAGGTCTATAGGCAGCGAACGGTAACATTCAGCAATCTAAAAGCCCATTAACAGGATTGACGGCCAAGCTGTGCATGAACCATTTATGAATTCTGATGCAGTAACAGAGGTGTTTAAAGCGTGCAGCCTCTCTGGTTTTAGCCTGCCACAAGATTCCTGGAATACAGCTTGTCCTGTTCATTGACGATTAACAGCGCTGTTTGTTAAGTGCTTGAGAAGGAGGCACTTCCACTTTAGCCACTTGTAATGAATTGTTAATTCGCTTTTATGTGAGAGGAAGCACTGCACCTTCTGCTTTGTTACTGTGGCCGGCCAACACCCTGCTGCTTTGTTCTCCACGGGCATACTCTGCATTGGTTTATTCTCATTATTATTGCCGAAGCATGTGTCTCTTCTTTCACAGGGGCAGCCTGAAATTATTCCAAGTTCCTATACATAGTGCAGGCTGATTTACTATTTATAAGCAAGTTCGGGTATGCATGCACTGAGCCAGACGTAAGGCGACCGGTGTTTGTTGCCCTGATTTAGTAGCTCATCATTTGATGCTGCAATCTTTTTCAGTTTGATGTGTCCTGCTGGGAGAGCCTCTGACAGCCAGGCGGAATGCGAGAAGGACACCACAAGCGCTGAATATGTTTCTGCACCTAGCGCATGTATGATTTCTAAAGAATATAAACAGAGAAGTTACAGATTAGAATCTGTCAGTCATTCCTGCTCTTCTTTCTTTCATATAAACAGCCAGTGCAGCGTTGTCAGCCTACTTTGAAATATCAGTTGGTGTGTAAATTATGTTGGCAAGAATTTTATAGGATTACATATTGCAAATATAGGAAATGTGTGTGTTTGTGTGAAATGCATACATATAAAAAAATGTTTTACACATTTTTTTTTTTTGCTGGAACCTTTCAAATTTTCAGCCTCTTATTTCCCATTACATTAACATAATGTGTGGGAAGAGTCTCTGCATAATGCTCTGTTGTAATTGGCAGCGTAAAGGAATCAGTATGGTGAAGGCTAAGTAAAGTTCATGTCATGTGGGTGTCCTTTTATTTTTCACATGTTTTTTTCATCCCCTTTTAAGTTCTGAGTGACTGATGATGGTTGGAAAGACAATGGGGTTATGTGTGACATGATCATCACATGAAATCTGAGTCAGCCAGCTTAATATTTTGCTGAGTGTTAGTTTTTTCGTTTTTAATTGTGAAAATTTAGGCACTGGCAACTCAACAGCCTAGTGTGTCTACATTCCACCCAATATATGGTAAGTCTTGTCCATTTCTGGGGAGTTGATGAAGGTGGACTCCAGCCAGAATACTGCTCATATTGCCATCAAACGTACACTGAGTGGCCGGATAATTATGACCACCTAACGTTTGTAGGCAAATTAGCTATAATTTCGCGCTGAAGTTGCTAGAGGGCCAGAACATTATAAATAGGGAAGCAGGTTGTTTACCACGACAGTAGAAGTGATTTTTTTCTGAAGATATGGGTAAACAACGCGATTTAACAGCCTTTGAACGTGGGATGATTGTTGGCGCTCGGAGCCATGGAGCGAGTATCAGCAAAACAGCAGAATTCGTTAAATGTTCAAGAGCAGCTGTTGTTAAAGTGTTTAAAGACTGGACTGTCAGCCGAAAATCTGCGTCTGAACGTGCGAATTGTGGCCGTCAGCGACTAGTCAATGTTAGGGCAGAACGGAGAGTGGTAAGACTGGTACAAGACAACAGAAGGGCAACAGTGCA
>NW_017306557.1:161052-167615 GCF_000935625.1 Nanorana parkeri
ACGTTTGTAGGCAAATTAGCTATAATTTCGCGCTGAAGTTGCTAGAGGGCCAGAACATTATAAATAGGGAAGCAGGTTGTTTACCACGACAGTAGAAGTGATTTTTTTCTGAAGATATGGGTAAACAACGCGATTTAACAGCCTTTGAACGTGGGATGATTGTTGGCGCTCGGAGCCATGGAGCGAGTATCAGCAAAACAGCAGAATTCGTTAAATGTTCAAGAACAGCTGTTGTTAAAGTGTTTAAAGACTGGACTGTCAGCCGAAAATCTGCGTCTGAACGTGCGAATTGTGGCCGTCAGCGACTAGTCAATGTTAGGGCAGAACGGAGAGTGGTAAGACTGGTACAAGACAACAGAAGGGCAACAGTGCAGCGTCAGATTCCTCTCATCACCTTTCAACATCTCGTGGAGTCACGAGGCGGCCCAACAAAGTCATCTTGTGGAGTCATCTCGTGGAGTCATCTCATGGCCCAACAAAGTACTGATGGGGTGGTTATAATAATCTGGCCACTCAGTGTATATCAGGCATTATTCCCTTTAAAAAATGAAAGGAAGACACATGACCTTATTCTTCTAAAAGAAATATGTTGGCTGCCATTGCTAAACTTTGCTTCAGAAAATGCTGGTTCCCTGGATTTAATGGTGATCCTTCAGTGCATTCGGAGTCTCTGACTAAGGCTAGGTTCACACCTAGGTGATTAAGTCGATGAGCTGTTGTCGCATAGGTTTCTTTTGCACGATTTTGCTTTCAAAACTGCCCGAAAATAGCTCCTGCACCTTTTTGCACGACAGGTGATTTCTGCCGTGCAACGCAAAGGTGTGTGAGCAGGCCCTATTGACTTCAATGGGAATTTGTGTTTTGCGCGATATCATGCAGCTAAAACCGCGCGATAAATTGCCTAGGTCTAAACCTAGCCTTATAGTGACACTAAACTCAGGTGATAAATCTTGAAAATGCATTCAAATACCCTAACTGTTAACAAAAATGTATCTTGTGTATCACTCAGCTGTAGATCCTCAAATCATCTCTGAATTGGTGCTGACACTGTCCTTCCTTCTGGAGGGTGGCTACTTATGTGTGTTTTTAAAGTAACCACCACTCCAAGCTCGCTCCCATGATGGACTTCAGTCTCATGTTTAGGTTACTAATTTGTATTGAGATCGTAGTCCATCACGGGAGCAAGATTGGAGCGGTGACTACTTTATAACACACCGGGACCATAAAGAGCAAAAGTAGTCACCCTCCAGAAGGAAGGACAGTGTCAGCACCAATTCAGAGATGATTTGGGGATCTATAGCCAAGTGATGCACAAATAAGATACATTGTTATTAATAGTTAACGTACTCTCTCCGCGTTTTGGGGCGTTTTTAATTGCATTTCAGTACTGAAACACTATTAAAACACACTTTCAAAATCCACGCTGGAACGCTTCCACCCTGGTGTGAATGGGTCCTTAAAGTCACATAAATATATTTAAAAAATATAAAATAATGATTTTAATCCCGTGTTAATTGCATGTCGGAATACAGTGTTGTTTCACCATAGTAGCTCTGAAACACTACATCTAGTGCTACTGATGTTGACAGTAAAGCGATGACATTCCTTCCCCTTTTATTTCCTGTGACAGCATCTCTGTTCACTCCTGGCTCTCTGGCCTCTGCAGTGCTTGTATATTCCATGAATCAGCCTGCAGAATTGTGAAAATCTGCTGAATGCTTTTTAAATGTGTTCATTCACAAACTGGGCTCTGGTCAGATCCAGCTATGTGGCTTTCCAGTAATTACTGCTAATGAACTAATTAAAGATTGATTTAAGTCAGTGTTGGGCTTGTAATATTTGATGAAGTCTGTGCTCATTGTGTGGAAACAAGTCATCTCTGCAAGTCGCATGAATTTAAAGATCTTGAATTTCCTCTATTTATCCGTGACTAGATTTGAAATAATGTTCATTTATTTTAGCTGTAATGATGAGGGAAGTGGAAGTAGGGGTGTCGCAGTTGCAGAGTCTGCAGAACAGCATAACAATACTATATTCACCATTCAGGCTCTACTGATGTGTACCCAGATTAGCATTGTTCCTGGGATGGCAATTTCTTTTGTAATGATTGCACTTTGTATCTGTACCTTAGATTTATTACCTTTTAATAAACCAGGGTGTGGGGGTTCTTGGGTAGAGAAAAATTAATTATTTGGCTTACTGGCGCTTAAATTTATATTTGTCAAAGTTGAACATTATTACGTTGCCTGCCCACAGGAGGCACAACCTTACCTGCTGAGCAGTTTACTATTTCATCCAGCCATTACTGTACTGCACCAGTCTGCCTTGCTCCCTGTACTCTGGAGATCCTGGAACGTACCTGCTGGTGATGCTGCAACACCCGCTGCTGCCTTTGTGCTGCCTTTTAGACAGAAAGCCTGACGTAGTAAAGGAGAACTATGGGGTTAAAGCTTTATCCCATAGTTCTCCTTAGGGTAACGGGAGGACACAAACTAGCGTCCTCCCGTCACCCTAAGCTCAGTATACCGCAAGCTACAGCTCGCGGTATACTGAGACGCCGCAGCTGGAGCGGATCCCGACAATTATGCCGGGATCCGCCCAGCTGCGTGACTGACAGCTGGCTCTGCCTATCTAGAGGCAGAGTCAGCTGTACCCGCCCCCTCCCCATCCGTTCCGCCAGTCAGCAGAGGTGAGCGAACGCTGGTATGTGTTCGCTCACCTCCCGATCTACTGAGCCGAACAATGACAGTCTCATTGTCACAGGTCGGCTAGAACTATGAGGTGAGTGAAAAGCACTCACCTCATAGTTCTCCTTTAAATCCCAGAATGAAGTTCTCACTGCAACCAATCGGACTCAGACCTGCTTTAGAAGTTTGAGTGTGATTTGCTGATTGTGGAATCAGAAAGGAAGTTATAAAGTGCAGACACTGCAAGGAATTACATTCTTACAGCCCTTCTATGGATCACAACCCAACTAGGCAAAATCAACTCTCTTTTTTGGGCTTCAGTTCCCACTATGGATACTATTTGCTTGGAGTCAGTTCATTCTCCCCACGTGTATGAGCTTTTCCTGAATGTGTTAGTTTCCAGAAGCAGGCAGGGAATTTTGATAGCCTCTATCTACAGTGTTCCATATGTGTGTGTATGACTGTGGCAGTCAGTCTGTCCAATTCAAGAGCCAGCAGGATTTTTTAGGAGCAAGTTCCATTGACAACAACTAGAGAAAACCTCAAATGTTAGGCGCCAGCTGTCATTGGTAAGAAGCATTGGCGACCTGGGATCTGTCCTACCCTGCATTAGACTGTAAGCGCTTTCAAGGAAAGGGACTTTTTTTGTTCTATAGATAGCAGTTGTTCTATAAAATGTCTAACCATTCATGCATGCTAGAGGCTGCTGCTCCATAGGTAGCCCACTCCATAGGTAACCCGCAATGTGTTTTTAGAAATGAGAGGGCGCATCTCCCGTGTGTAAGGCCATAGACACAGTACATGGTGATGTGACTAGGTTTTCTATAGGCTTAAGGCTAATCTGTGGCACTAAGTGTGCAAATTAGAATCCAGCCCTGGAGTTATCCGGATCCTGGAGCTATCGCCTCGCTGAGCTTTACTTCTCAGAATTTAATAAATGCAATCAGCCGGAAATCTCATCCCTCTGCTCACCACACTGACACATAAATCTTGCAACACAGATTGATGTTTCAAATTTCTTAACTCCAGTTTACAGCAGTTGTTTGCCTTCAGTATCACAATATTTCCCTTGGCTGAGATTGTTTTATCATATGGAGGCTGAGGGGGAGCACTGCAAACTAATGTCTAATTTACATACTGTGGTGTTTGGTGTGATAATTAGATGGAGTGTCAGTTATGTGCGGCTCAGGCAGCGGAATGGGAAGGGAATACAAGCTAGCCAAATACTGTCCTTTTTATTTTCTTTTTTTTTTTCTGGCTATGCTGGTGATTTGAGACCTGAGGGATAATCAGGGATAATCTGGTATTGTACAAGTCAAAGCCCAACTCCAGCCAATAAAAAAATTGTTGTTTTGGATAGTGTGGGGAAGGTTTAGGAACCTCTGTTCGGTTTGTTTTGCTGTCTATGTCCCTGTTACAGACATTTCTCCCCATTTCCCATCTACTTGAAGGGTGTCGGACCAGGGAGAGAAAATCTCCTCACTTCCTGTCTCAGGCAAAACAGAAAGTGAGGGGAAATCCCTTCCCGGGCAGCAATAAAAACACAGGAAGGTTTGGAACCTCTGTCTGTATTTAGTTCATGTCTTTGTCCCCATGAGGCAGATTTCCTAAGCTTCCTGTCCAGGTGATTGGTGTTAGACAAAACAGGAAGTGAAGGAAAATCTCTTCTGTCTGGATATAGACAATGTTTTAAACCTGACAGACAAATCTCCTGTATGGAACACAGACAGCATTTGGAACCTAAAGGATTATTTTGCCCAAAACAGTAAAAAATATGCGGAGTTGAGCTTTAAATTGAACCTGTGATTTTTCTCACAGTGCAAAGCAACAGGTTCACTTTAACTTGGCCCCCAGGAAAATATACTTACCTTCCTTTTACACCCTTGCTATTCCATTCAGCCTTTGAGAACAAAAGGAAAGTCCTGTGTAAGCTGAGTCACTGGATTTATCGCTTACATAGGGCTATGGAGTCCCCATTGTACAGCAGTGTCCAGTGCAGGCACATGGAGTGAGTGATATGCTCCTCCATACCTGGAAGTACCGGGTATATCCTGTTCCCCGCGTTACAAATAGCAGCGGGCAAGTGAAGAAAAGGTAAGTCCTGTACCACAACTTTAAGTCTGAGGATTGCTTTAGGTAAAGGCTTCTTATTTTCTTGCAGACGGTCCTTTGTGCCATCAATGTCCTGCTAGCCACATGGCTGTTTTAAACTACATTTTGAAAACTGCTTTTCAGGGCCAGCAATTCTCTAAAGTGGCTCCCTACCCTCTTCTCCCTTGCCAGGAGCTCCAGGACTGTAGTGACTGTGGGAGCATTCAGATGCATGTTAAATCTGTTGCTGATGACAGATGACTCTCTTGAGGTCACTCTTTGTTGCCAGTCAGATATCTGACCATCCAGGACTAACTTATGTCATTAGGCTGTGTTCAGATCTGCTGTTCTTTTCATACTCCCCTCGGGTGTCAGAAATGGATAGTGGCAGTTATGACCTATTATCCTTGACAGTGCAGCTATCATTATATTGATCAAGCCCAACATTGATGATTACCAATATTAACCATATTGCTTTTTTTTAGGATATAGCAAAGGGCAATGAGTGGCTATAGAGAATGATTAAATATGGAGGCTTGTGAATACTGAATATACTGTATGCTTAAAGTAAACTGGGAGATATGTAGTCTTCCAGCATGAACATCCATGAATATAGAGATTATCAGTTCCCAAGAAATGTATTTGCCGCTTTAGGAACGCTAAGGAGACTGTCAATTTGCCCAACCCCTGCCCAATTATACTCTTCCCTGCATTGCACCAGGAGTCAAACCTTATGTAAGCATCATGGTGGATGGTGTCCGAGTTTACACAAGGTGGACAATGCTGAAATCCTCTTCTTTAAATTAGTTTTTGGGCCTGGTGATAGGCCACTAGACCCGAGCTTTGCGTCATTGGAGTAGGTCATGTTCCTCCATGCTGGGCGGCACCTGGTACTTTGCAGCAGCTCCAGGGCCACAACCGAGCTATGGGAAGATGTTGGAAAGGTGAATAGGTGAAAGCAACAAACTGGCAACACTGAGGAGCATAAACAACATGGAAAAGAGTCTGGACTTAACGCACCAGGCTGTCGTGGAGGGGGGTCAGGCTGAGGAGGGGGGGTTGGAGCAGCGGGATCCAGAGGTGGGTAGATGGGTTACTGTTAGAAGGCGGGGGAGGGGGAAGAGTGCTAGAGAGGTCAGCCCTGATCTGATTCACCCCAATAAATTTGCCAAGTTGCAGGATATTGGGGACATCAGTTCAGGGGGGACACTGCTGGAGCACGACTCATCCTATATCCGCAGGGGGAGTGAGTGCTCCGGCGAGGACGGGAGCAGGATGGAGGGTCAGGAGAGGCAGATCCTGGTGGTGGGAGACTCCATCATCAGGCGGACTGACAGGGTAATCTGTCATCGGAACCGTGAGCGTCGAACAGTGTGCTGCCTGCCGGGGGCTCGTGTTCGACACATTGCGGAACGAATTGACAGATTACTAGATGGGGTTGGGCACGACCCCGTTGTCATGGTGCACATCGGCACCAATGACAAAATAGGAGGAAATTGGAGTGTCCTTAAACAGGAGTTCAGAGACCTAGGTGCTAGGATGAAGGAAAGGACCTCCACGGTAGTTTTCTCAGAGATACTGCCGGTGCCAAGAGCCACTCCGGACAGACAGCGCGAGTTGAGGGAGCTTAACAAGTGGCTCTGGAGCTGGTGTCAGAAGGAAGGTTTTGGTTTCCTGGAGAACTGGGCTGACTTCGCAGTCGGCTATCGGCTCTTCAGCCGAGACGGGCTGCATCTTAATGGGAAAGGTGCAGCATTCCTGGGAGGGAAAATGGTAGAAAGACTG